>NW_015643579.1:258096-262163 GCF_001515625.1 Sinocyclocheilus rhinocerous | reverse complement strand
CTGTCAGCTTGATTTTTGAGTGGACTTTGCTGTTCCAATGAGCATGAACGGTATATGAGTGGAGCACTCACATGGGCCGTGAGCGACTGCGCGGAGCGCACACGCATAGAGCGGGATAATACGCACAGCGTCACACCACGTGAAAGTGAATCCTGAGCGGTGAACTCATGTTCACTCTAATTAGTGGCGACATCAGAAATGGATATTATATAATAGCTGCTTTTTTGAAAATTTTAGCAATTTAAAAATATTAAAAAATAATCTTTTACACGGCACCCCTGCTCTCGACAGACGGCACCCCGAAATGAGAACACTTCATGTAGTTTTTCAGGTAGGTCTATCACACAGTAGGGCTATTAAGAGATTTTTTTTTTTACCAATTATCCAAATAATGTTTAATCCTAGAAAGCTATTATCATCAGAGGACACATGAGCATAACGGTTAGCAGATCAATTAATGAGAGGGCAGCGTTACTAGAGTTGCCCATTTACCACACCTTGTTACAGCACAGTAGGGCTATTGCAAACAGAAACAATACTGTAGCTACTACATAGATGTTTCCTGTCAGCTGGATTTTTGAGTGGACTTTGCTGTTCCAATGAGCATGAACGGTATATGAGTGGAGCACTCACATGGGCCGTGAGCGACTGAGCGGAGCGCACACGCATAGAGCGGGATAATACACACAGCGTCACACCACGTGAAAGTGAATCCTGAGCGGTGAACTAATGTTCGGCAGCCGGAATTTCAGTGCATCTCTAATTAGTGGCGACATCAGAAATGGATATTATATAATAGCTGCTTTTTTGAAAATTTTAGCAATTAAAAAATATTAAAAAATTATCTTTTACAAGGCACCCCTGCTCTCGACAGACGGCACCCCGAAATGAGATTTTTTTTCACTGAATTCAGACCTGCTTTATTAAGGCAGTATCTGGGAATTTCCCCATTCTCCATAAACTTTGGGAAAGGGTGTGTGCTTGTTTGAAATTCCCCAAAAATCGTTCCAACTAAGCCATGGTAAGTGTCCACATCAGCGGAGGTGGATGTGCTCTCGATGCTGTGGATGATGTGCTGGTAAGCTTTGGCTCTGAGAGTATGAGGCATGGACCAGAATCCTGTACGGCCCATTGCTTTGAGCTCATAATGATCACTTGAGAGGATTTTCCTATAACAGATGGCCGCTTCTCGGTCGATCTTTTCCCAGTCTACATACTGACCGTATTTCATCCCAGAAGAAGAGTTTATCTCCCAGCTATCCACCTCAGAAATGGTCATCATGGACACCCTTTAAACTTCCTTTATTTCCTGTTAAGATGTTGAAACAATGACTGCAGCATGACTTGAATGATAATAATATTATAACTTTTGTTCCAAGCCATAGAGGAAGTTTAAACCTGAATTATAAATATATTTGTCTTTTTTTTTTTTTTTTTGGTCATCTGATGCTACAGAACTCCTCAGTTTGGAGGATCAGCTTTGGGGAATCAGCTTATCAACTCATATTAGAGATTTTGTTGGTCAGTATCAGCTGATACTGGATATTTCATTTCTACATTTCTACTCATTTATGCTATTTTTAGATTATACTAAATACAACTTATAAAAGTAATAATAAAAGTAATTATTAATATCACGATTATTTATATTTCCAATAATAATAATAATAATAATTGTTTATTAATTATTAAATAATAATAATAATAATAATAATAATTATTATTATTATTATTATTATTATTTAATAATTAATAAACAATTATTATTATTATTATTATTGGAAATATAAATAATCGTGATATTAATAATTACTTTTATTATTACTTTTATAAGTTGTATTTAGTTTAATCTAAAAATAGCATAAATTAGTAGAAATGTAGAAATGAAATATCCAGTATCAGCTGATACTGACCAACAAAATCTCTAATATGAGTTGATAAGCTGATCCGCATTTATGTATTATATTATTGTATTATGGAGTAAAGTCACAAGTGCATTTTAGGATTAGATTAATTCATTGTTCATTATTAATAATTAATTAATTATTAATTGTAGCTTAAATGAAGCCCTCAGAGGTGTTACACAAGCATTTGTGCATATTTATGATTTTATCAATGCTGTCCAAGTGCCAAAGGCGACATTTTGAAACGGTGAAAAGATCTCACTCACGCACCTGTAAGATCCTCACTGGCCCGTTTGCTTGAGTTTCTTTTAGTGATACATATCCCACCAGTGTCTTTCCCCATCCTCATTGTGTAGTGATCTTGCTCTTGGTCTGATATGAGTGCATCTGCTAAAATCACCCGTTCCTGCATCGTCGGTGTCACAAACATAGAATGATCTCGAACGAGGTCTTATGTGGCTTCTGTCCTTGTCAGTCTTTCCTGTTGAGTGTTTTGTCTCCTCAGAGCTGTAAAGCGATCGGGAACGAAGTCTGCCACAGTTTGTCCGGTCTGCATAGCCTACTGTGAATTATTGCCATCCTCCACATTCCGGACCTTCACATTTGTAGATCCAAAATGGGCACATGCAATATTTGAAGTAACCTGGAGCATGGCCCCAACTGTTCATTTCAAAGAGACTTTCAAAGTTAAGTTCACAGTTGGTTTGTTGTTCTCTTTGTGATGCCCTGAGACACCTGGGTTTTGTTCAGATGATGTGACTGTCAGGTGACCTGCCCAGGCGGCTGTAGTACAACTGTATACACAGTGGAAAATTTCAGATAATTTTTTGCAATCACCTGTGAATATAAGCACTTGAGTATGAACACTTGTAATAAAACCAATAATATAACATACACTCTAAAAAATGCTGGGTTGTTTCAACCCAATTTTGGGTCAAATATGGACTAACCCAACTGTTGGGTTAAAAAGTTAATTTAAAAATGTAACCAAAATTTAACCCAACAGTTGGGTTAGTCCATATTTGACCGAAAATTGGGTTGAAACAACCCAGCATTTTTTAGAGTGTAGCATAACAATGATGTCTAGTAATTAAATTCAACATCAAACAGCAAATAAAGATACTGTAGATTTTCTTCTGTGCCATCTGTTAAAATGTAAGAAATTTTCTGACAATGCTTATTAACTATGTAATAGCGTTTAAGGATATATAACTCAGTTGCACATATATTTTTTATATATGTTATAAAGGGATTCAACTTCATTTTTTGTGTTGGGTTTATTCTTATTACATGTTATGTCAAAAGCATAACATCACAGCATATCATAACATGGATGTATGACAAAAACATATGGTCATAAAAAACATATATTAGAACATCTTTGTCAAAACATATTTTTATATCAAGAATCAGACAGTTCTCAAAGCTTTTATAACACCTCTATATGAAATTAATTTAACGCAACTCTCTCTGTGGTTAGGAACAGAGAAAATCTGTCTTCTTGAAGTGTCACAGTATGTTTATACCAGACACTTTTGCCTATTTTTCCAGGAAATTCTAAAAGTTAGTTCTGTTTTCAACACACTGTTATTTATTCAGACACATATATGTTTGGATTTGAAACAAAATGGTCAGGCTCAAAATGAGGCATGATAGCATTAAATAAGATGCTAAACCTGATTGTTTTGTTAGAATGTTACATGTTAACACACTGGTTAAGGTTTATCTTATAAACATTGTGCTGCTTCATATTTGGTGTGATTGCACAGTCAGATAACTCCACATTAATCAAATCAAATTAATCCAAATGTGGTCACTTGTATCAATATGTAGCATTTAGGTACTAATATTTACACCTTAGGTATGTACCTTCACTGTACTACACTGTAAAATAAAGTCCCGTAAAAATGGTAAATGACTGGCAGCTACGGCTGCCAAACAAAAAACGTAAAATTAAAGTAAAATATTATAATTGAAACAAAGAAAAATCTGTAAAATAACTTTTTTTTTCTTCTGTAAAACCTTTAATGAACATTTCTGTTAAATTATTGTTTTTGCACTTTATTTCAATTAAGATATTTTACTTTAATTTTACGGTTTTTGTTTGGCAGCGCTGCCAGTCAGTCATTTACCTTTTTTTTACGGGACTTTTTTTACAGTGTA
>NW_015643579.1:253676-256987 GCF_001515625.1 Sinocyclocheilus rhinocerous | reverse complement strand
TTTACCATTTTTTTTTTACAATTTTTTTTCTTTACAATGCAATATGCACCCTTTATGGGCACAGTGGTGTACCTTCTGAAAGGGTACCATCCCAGTGACAGCTTTTTCTGAGAGTGTATAAGGTTGCTAAATGTAAACAAATATTAGTTATTTCAATTTGAGAATCCAGAAAACATTGCTTAGTTGAAGACAGTGTTTTTGAATAAAACTGAAAGTAAAAAGGAAACACAGGAGGGACTAACCTTTGTGCAGGAGGTCCCTTTGGGGTCCTTAAGAGCAAAGGTGTCAAGACAGCACGCCTTGTGAGATGCTGTCTTATATTTTCTGGGATCATTTGTTTTCCTCTCAGTGGGGGGATGGTGGTCACAGATGCTTCCTCAGGGGACCTGGTGGGCACAGTTGCTCTCTTTGGGGACTCAGCATGCACAAGTACTTCCTTGTGGGTCCCCAGTGGGTGCTGTTGCTCCTTTTTGGGTACTGATACGCAAAGGTGGTCCCTTTGGAGGCCTTAAGGGAAAAGATATAGAGACAGCATTTCTGGGATCATCTGTTTTCCCCTCAGTGGTCACAGGTGCTTCCTCAGGGGACCTCCTGAAAACAAGTATTCCCTGTGGGGACTCAAGTACTTCCTTTGGCATTCTGGTGGGCACAGGCTCTTCCTGTAGGTACTTAGTGGGCACTGTTGCTCCTTTTGAGGTCCTGGCAGGCGAAGGTGGTCACTTTGGAAGCCTTAAGGGAAAAGGTGTCAAGACAGCATGCCTGACAAGATGCTGTCTCATATTTTACGGGATCCTAATTTTTTTCCTTAGTGGGGTCCTGGCAGGAGCAGGTTCTTCCTGTTGGGACCCATCAGTAACAGTGTCACAGTATTCAGCTGGTGTGCCCTAGATGGCCACCAGAGGTCACTGTGTGTTTTGTTGAGCACATGGCTTGTTGAGTGTTTGTTGGTGCCATGTGCTCTCCTGTCTATTGTTTGTCATCAGATGATGAACATAAAATATCTTCTACCTCCATTTTCGCCTACCACCACCCTGTGACAAAGACTTGCTCATCAAAGGGAATGGAGGTGAAACAAGTGGGCATGGTTGCCATGCTCATTTTGGTGAATAAGTGTCGTTGATGGTGGTAAGACCAAAAAAGTGTATAATTATTATTGTTTTTTTAAAGGTTGTTTGTGTGCAACAGTAAACTACAGTATTATGCTTATTTATCTTCAATCTCACAGTGCATATTTGTCTAAATACAAACATTGTGAAAATAATGCCCCCCTGCTTAAACAGTATAATTGAAACAAAGAAAAATCTGTAAAATAACTTTTTTTTTCTTCTGTAAAACCTTTAATGAACATTTCTGTTAAATTATTGTTTTTGCACTTTATTTTATTTTACTTATTTTACTTTAATTTTACGGTTTTTGTTTGGCAGCCGTAGCTGCCAGTCATTTACCATTTTTTTTTTACAATTTTTTTTCTTTACAATGCAATATGCACCCTTTATGGGCACAGTGGTGTACCTTCTGAAAGGGTACCATCCCAGTGACAGCTTTTTCTGAGAGTGTATAAGGTTGCTAAATGTAAACAAATATTAGTTATTTCAATTTGAGAATCCAGAAAACATTGCTTAGTTGAAGACAGTGTTTTTGAATAAAACTGAAAGTAAAAAGGAAACACAGGAGGGACTAACCTTTGTGCAGGAGGTCCCTTTGGGGGCCTTAAGAGCAAAGGTGTCAAGACAGCACGCCTTGTGAGATGCTGTCTTATATTTTCTGGGATCATTTGTTTTCCTCTCAGTGGGGGGATGGTGGTCACAGATGCTTCCTCAGGGGACCTGGTGGGCACAGTTGCTCTCTTTGGGGACTCAGCATGCACAAGTACTTCCTTGTGGGTCCCCAGTGGGTGCTGTTGCTCCTTTTTGGGTACTGATACGCAAAGGTGGTCCCTTTGGAGGCCTTAAGGGAAAAGATATAGAGACAGCATTTCTGGGATCATCTGTTTTCCCCTCAGTGGTCACAGGTGCTTCCTCAGGGGACCTCCTGAAAACAAGTATTCCCTGTGGGGACTCAAGTACTTCCTTTGGCATTCTGGTGGGCACAGGCTCTTCCTGTAGGTACTTAGTGGGCACTGTTGCTCCTTTTGAGGTCCTGGCAGGCGAAGGTGGTCACTTTGGAAGCCTTAAGGGAAAAGGTGTCAAGACAGCATGCCTGACAAGATGCTGTCTCATATTTTACGGGATCCTAATTTTTTTCCTTAGTGGGGTCCTGGCAGGAGCAGGTTCTTCCTGTTGGGACCCATCAGTAACAGTGTCACAGTATTCAGCTGGTGTGCCCTAGATGGCCACCAGAGGTCACTGTGTGTTTTGTTGAGCACATGGCTTGTTGAGTGTTTGTTGGTGCCATGTGCTCTCCTGTCTATTGTTTGTCATCAGATGATGAACATAAAATATCTTCTACCTCCATTTTCGCCTACCACCACCCTGTGACAAAGACTTGCTCATCAAAGGGAATGGAGGTGAAACAAGTGGGCATGGTTGCCATGCTCATTTTGGTGAATAAGTGTCGTTGATGGTGGTAAGACCAAAAAAGTGTATAATTATTTTTTTTTTTAAAGGTTGTTTGTGTGCAACAGTAAACTACAGTATTATGCTTATTTATCTTCAATCTCACAGTGCATATTTGTCTAAATACAAACATTGTGAAAATAATGCCCCCCTGCTTAAACAGATTCATGAAAAGTACAAGAATTTGTACTTAAAAAAATTTATAAAAATTATTGCATGAACAGGAGCAAGTAAAACTGCCATGATCCCAGATAATTTACTGTACAGAAGGATCATAGCATAGTGGGGCATACAGGATGTTAGAAGTAAGCACAACAGATCACTCAACCAAGTTAGTCAACTAATATTACAATAAAGAACATTTCTGAAACATTATAGTTTTAGCCACTGATATTATTTCAAAATAAAAGTGCATTTCTAACCAAAAAGTGCATCTCAAACCAAGAAGCATTTATTTTAAAGATATTTATTTGAAAGATAGCCTGAGGGCTCAGTTCTTGGACCACTTTTCTATAGCTCCTCGCATAAAATTCAAGGCATTGATGTTTGCCTACAAAGCAACCACTGGCTCTGCACCCCTTTCTAAATTCATTAATCCAGACTTATGTGCCCTCTATAAAGCTTGCATTCTGCAAGTGAACATCGCTTTATTGTGCCATCCCAAAGAAGCACAAAATCACTTTCACAGACTTTTAAATTACATGTTCCCTCCTGGTGGAATGACCTGCCCAACTCAATCCGAGCAGCTGAGTCCTT
>NW_015643579.1:246790-253412 GCF_001515625.1 Sinocyclocheilus rhinocerous | reverse complement strand
CCGGTCCTGCAGATTTGCTTTATTCAACATCAAGAAGATCAGGCCCTTTCTTTCGGAACATGCTTCACAACTCCTTGTTCAAGCTCTTGTTCTGTCCAGGCTGGACTATTGCAATGCTCTCTTGGCAGGTCTTCCAGTCACTTCTATCACACCTTTACAATTAATCCAGAAAGCGGCAGCAAGATTAATTTTTAATGAGCCGAAAATAATGCACTTCACACCACTGTTTATCAATTTGCACTGGCTACCAATAGCTCCTCGCATAAAATTCAAGGCATTGATGTTTGCCTACAAAGCAACCACTGGCTCTGCACCCCTTTCTAAATTCATTAATTTATTTGACCCTCTAACTCTAGCACTCTCTATTCTAATTCTATTCTTTAAAAAAACGTTCCCCTTTTAGACTTGAACTCTATTCATTTACTAACTGCTTGTTATGATAGTTGATTGAATATTGTTTTAAAACAAAGGTAATAAATAGCACAGACACCCGTGGGCGGATGTGGGTTAACAGGTTTTAAACAAACAAACAAACAAACAAAACAACAACTAGCTTCTCTAATCTTTTTGTATTCTATCTATTTGTTTTCTTTTTATTTATTATACAATTAACAAAAGCAAAAAAGGCATCTAACACTAGCTTGCTCTATTCTTTTTCTATTCTATCTGTTTTCTTTTTATTTATTATATAATTAAAAAAAAAACTTGCTACGTGTACTGCATTAAGCTAACTGAGACTTATGGCACTTGCATATCTTTGCTCTCTTGTTGATTTTGATTGCTTCCATGGTTCTCATTTGTAAGTCGCTTGGATAAAACCGTCTGCTAAATTACTAAATGTAAATGTAGATGTAGATCTCAAATGCATTTTTAAAACAAAACATTTCACAGGAAGAAATTGTCAGGACAGAAATTAAAATGTGAAAGTAACATACATTGTTTGGGTTCATTCTGACAACCAGAGTTTAAACTTCTTCAATAAAAGCTTTAATATTAAAATGCAGAAATTCAAACATCAATTAAAAACATTTGTCAATATTTTTAATGTAGGCAATGTAAAGATAACACACATTATTGGTCATATTATATGCCACAGCCATATCACCCTGCAGCCCAAGACTGGTTGCCCACTGAAGCTAAGCAGGGTTGAGCCTGATCAGTACCTGGATGGGCAACCTCCTGGGAAAACTAGGTTGCTGTTGGAAGAGGTGTTAGTGAGGCCAGCAGGGGGTGCTCACCCTGTGGTCTGTGTGGGTCCTAACGCCCCAGTGTAGTGACGGGGACACTATACTGTCAAAAAAGCACTGTCTTTTGGATGAGACGTTAAACCAAGGTCCTGACTCTCTGTGGTCATTAAAAATCCCATGGCACTTCTCGTAAAGACTAGGGGTGTAACCCCGGTGTCCTGGCAAAATTGCCCCCCTGGCCTTTGTCAGTTATGACCTCCTAATAATCCCCAACCACTTGATTTGCTCTACTCCTTCTTACAACTTGCTTCGTCAGGTATGGGTTGAAATCAGTGTACATAACTTTGGCTGGCGTATTAACCATATAAAACATATTAAGCAAATATGATGAAGATATAAAAATACAAAAGCTGGCCTCAGTATGTCTGTACGAGGCCACCGTCAAATTGCTCCTTCGGTTGCTATTCCAGCAATTCCTCCTTGGTTGTTCCCTATGCCAGTAACTGATTTACAAATTCACAAAGTAATAAAAAAACCGGAGATGAACATGCCAACTGAAGTAGTAGTTCAACGATATATAATACAAGCGTATTATTCTGTGTTACAGGAATTTACGGATGGGCCTAAGGAGCCAGATTTACAGATGGGTCTAAGGAGCCAGAGTCTGGGAGAACAGCAGCAGCAGTTTATATTCCTACTTTTAAAATAAAAATGGCTAAAAGATTATCAGATCATGTGTCAGTTTTTACTACCGAATTATTAGCTATTATACTAGCTCTACAGTGGATCGAAGAAGTTCAACCAGAAAGAACTGTGATATGTACTGACTCAATGGCTGCGCTCACTAGCCTACCAAGTGGTAAATCTGAAGCTCGGCAAGACTTAGCATTTGAAGTTTTACAAAGTTTGTTTAGAATAAGGCAGTTAAGGATAGAGGTAAAATTCCTCTGGCTGCCTGCCCATGTGGGTGTGGATGGAAATGAGGAAGTAGACTTGCTAGCAAAGAAAGCATTAAATCATACACAAATAGAAATTAAGTTAGCTTTAAGTAAAGCTGAATTCAAGAGAGTGATATCATTTGAAGTAAGTAAGAAATGGCAAAAGTTATGGAATAATGGGTCTAAAGGAAGACATCTTTTCCAGATTCAGGAGTGTGTTGGAAATGAGAGGAAAAGATACGGAAATAGGAAGAAAGATGTCATCTTATCAAGACTAAGAATTGGACATACAGCATTAAACTATAGTCTTTATAAAATAGGCAAGCATGAATCGGGAAAGTGTGACAAATGTGGAGAATAAGAAATAGTGAAACATATTCTTTTTGAGTGTTCTGCATATGAAAGGGAGAGATTTCAATTAATTCAAGAATTAGGATGGCTGGGAGTTGATCATATTTCTTTAAAAGTAGGCTATTGTTAGAAAATGGGTCGAGGCAATCAATAGTGCAAGAAAAATTGTTTAAATACCTGAAAAACACAGGAACAATAGATAGAATCTAGTTTTTTTTTGTTTGTTTGTTCTGTATTTCTTTCTTCCAAATTTATGCACACGCCACACTCCAGATCAGTAGGTGGCGGTAATGCACCTTTTTTAGCTGGTTTGCCATAACACCAGAATAATTATTTTATTATTCTATTTTTTGTTATGTTCATAAGTCATTTTGACGATAATAGATAACATGACTGCACAACAGCAACGTACTGTAAGTGGCCAAAAAACTAAAGAAGAAAAAGAGGCCACCGTCTGACGTCACGGCCAAACAGGAAGTAGCACCGTGCCGTTTATGTTGGTGGTGATTTTGCTCTGAGTTTCTCCAGAAACGCTATTTATAACTGAGACAAAAGTGCCGCAATATGTCACAGGATTTGTGGTATGCATTTTAAATTGTTATTGTTTATAGACATGTGAGGTCTACAGTTCTGTATCGCAGAGTTCAGCAAACTTAATTTGCTGTGTAGTTTAGTGGATCAGATCAGTTCAGACTGAATTTATCTCTGTATTACTTTTCTTTGTTGCTCGTCACACCCTATACTTTAATAGATGATTTTGTGTTTATGTACATATATATGTTTTTTAACTTGGCCAACAGCTGGTATAAATGTTGCCAGGCCGGTTTGCTGAGATCTGTCACATGATTTTGTTGATGACAATCTTGTGATTTAAATGACTGGAAAACTGGTGGAAGGTGTAGCAGGTGGAAAATGGTTTTATCAAGCAGCCATTTTTGTTTTGTTTTATATTATTTAGGTTACAGAATTATGATGCAGCTTGTCGGCTGTCTCAAGAAATTGCAGAAAACATCCATGAAAGAAACAGACAGCAGAGGACTGGAGGAAATACAGCCAAGGTAAAGACAGTATATATATATTTATAATTTGTATACACTCACTGCTGTTCAAAAGTTTGGGAACAGTAAGATTTTTAATGTGTTTTACAGAAGTCTCTTCTGTTAATCATGGCTGCATTTATTTGACCAAAAATGCTGAAAAAACAGTAATATTGTAAAATATTATTACCATTAAAAATAATGTTTTTTTTTATTTGAATATACTTTAAAATGTAATGTATTTCTGTGATGCAAAGCTGAATTTTCATCAGCCATTACTCCAGTCTTCAGTGTCACATAATCCTTCAGAAATCATTCTAATATGCTGATTTATTATCAGTGTTGGAACAGTTGTGCTGCTTAATATTTTTTTTTTTTTTGGAACCTGTAATACTTTTTTCAAGACTATTTGATGAATAAAGTTAAAAAGAACAGCGTTTATTTAAAATAGAAATCAGTTCTAACAATATAAGTCTTTATCACTTTTTATCAATTTAACACATCCTTGCTGAATAAAGCATTAATTTCTTTCAAAAATAAAAAGACGAAAAAAAAATTACTGACCACAAAGTTTTGAACAGTAGTATATATTGTTACAGAAGATTTCTATTTTGAATAAATGCTGTTCTTTTTAACTTTTTAGTCATGTATATAGTACAATAAAGTTAAGCCGTCTGTGTCAGTGATCTTTATGCTCTTGTTGTTTGTCTGTGCTTGTAGCTCAACATGACCCTGAGAGCATCATTACAGAAGCTCAAACAGAATATAGCACAGCTCAGGGAGACATTGATTCGAGCTTCTGCTCAACGGCATATGTATCCTTTCCAGAAAAAAAAAAAATCACTTAATACTAATTTCATTCTTCACAAAAAGAGAGTGGAATCCAAAGATTTTGAGAGATAAGTGTGTTGTTATATCTCACTCCAGAAGAAGAGTATGGTATCAACGTTATTCTCATATTTAGAGACTGTTATATATTTTACGTCAAATTAATGTCTTACATTTTTGCAACAGTCTTGAGGCTAAAAATTCTCTAAACGATAGTTCGTCCAAAAACCCACATGCTGTTAGTTTCTTTGTGGAACACAAAATGAGACATTTCAAACTTTTTTAGACCGTTCAAAGCAACACATTTCAACCTCTAGAAAAGACAAAAAAGCACTATAAAAGTAATGCATTCTAGTCATGCGATTAGTGTTATGAAGTCATATAATAGAGGAAAAGACCAAACTGAATTTATTATTTGCTGATTATTGTTCTTTTGAGCCTGTTCTCTCAACTTACTGGCATTATGATCCAGCCAAAAAGCTTATGAATATATATATATATATTTTTAGGAGCTCATAGTGATGGCAGAACTGGCAGAAAATCTGCCAAATTTTCCTTTCATGTTCCACAAAATAACTATTAGCGCACAGGTTTAAATGATATTAGGGTGATTAAACAAACACAGAATCTTAGGGTGAACTTCCTTTAATAAAGAGGAAAAATGTGTAATTTCCTGAGAGCACCGGTAGGGGGCAGTGTATATTAACAAACCAATAACCGTATGTCTGAAGTAGTGTGTTTGGTGTTGAATGTGGAAGTACTGGCCCTAAACAACTGCAAAAAATAAAAGTGAAAATGAATGTTTGGATGGATGTTTATGATGATTCAGCATATTGTGCTGTGAGATGAGCATAATTATGCAGTCATAAATGTGTCATTTTAAAGCCTTAATGAATGATGTTAGAATGCAAGCTGAAGCAGACAGAAGACAGAACCTTGTTGATGATCTGGCTACCAGAGAAACGAGACTGAACGCCTCTTTCAACGGAGAAATCTCAGAAGCTGAGCCAGCAAGGTACATCCATTCTGTTCCATTGATCATTTTGACAGTTGAAGTTTAATGGATAAAAATAAGTCATAGACAGATATACTACAGGGTTCATTATATATTATATTTGCAACATTTATTTATTTATTTATTAAATGCTACACAGAAATTGAGTTCATATTGTATTAGATGTTAATTTAATTTTTAGCAATTTTGTATAATATATCATTTGTTGTATTGATTATATATTGGCATTATAGCAACGTTATTAGCATCAACCTTTTGAAAATATAAGTCATTTTTTAGAAGTGTAAAAAAGTTGATTCTTTTAAGTGATTTATCATACCATGGACTGACTAACTATTTCTTTCTTTACTTATTTATTTACAGTGGGTATAGAAAAGAATCACCCCCCTTTAAAATAATCACATTTTGTTGCTTTACAGCCTGAAATGAAGACAGACACAGTTTTTGTTTTATCCAGATGTATTTACACAGTGCAACTAATAGCATCCAAGTGAAAGATATAACACCAACATGTCAGGAAAAAATAAAAAAAACAGAATCACTGAGTTGGAAAACAGATCACCCCCTTGCATCAGTGTTTTGTTGAACCACCTTTTGCTTTCATTACAGCCTTTAGTCAGTTAGGATTTGTCTCTACTAACTTTGCACATCTAGA
Source organism: Sinocyclocheilus rhinocerous (assembly GCF_001515625.1). Taxonomy (NCBI): domain Eukaryota; kingdom Metazoa; phylum Chordata; class Actinopteri; order Cypriniformes; family Cyprinidae; genus Sinocyclocheilus; species Sinocyclocheilus rhinocerous. The sequence continues at coordinate 247,401 of NW_015643579.1, read as the reverse complement.
CTTTGCAATATTAACCCACTCTTCTTTGCAGAACTGCTCAAGTTCAGTTAAATTTGATGGTGAGCATTTATGGACTGCAGTCTTCAAGTCATTCCACAGATTTTCAGTGGGGTTTTAGTCTGGACTCTGACTAGGCCATGCAAGGACATTCACCTTTTTCTCCTTCAACCACTGTATGGTCAGTTCTGTTGTGTGCTCTGGGTCATTGTCATGTTGGAATGTAAACTTTCTTCCCATTGACAACTTTCTGGCAGAGCAGCAGATTTTCCTCAAGAATTTGAAGGTATTTTGCCCCATCCATTTTTCCTTCTATCCCGACAAGTGCTCCAGTTCCTGCTGCAGAGAAACACCCCCATAACAGGATCTTACCACCTCCATGCTTTACCTTTCGGAATGGTGTTTTTATTTGATGGTGAGCTGTATTGGATTTCCGCCAGACATAATGCAGACCTGCCAACCTGTACGCATTTTGCGTAGCATATACGCATTTTGACCTCAAAGTACGCTGGTACGATTAGTCACTCTAAACTACGCAAAAAACTGGTGACGCCTCTGTCCACGTGCAGTATTCAAAACAAGCAACAGAAAAAGATGAAGAGTTCAACCAATCA
>NW_015643579.1:239832-246780 GCF_001515625.1 Sinocyclocheilus rhinocerous | reverse complement strand
TGTTATTTGGATGGTGAGCTGTATTGGATTTCCGCCAGACATATAGTTTGGTGTTGAGGCCAAATAATTCAATATTAGTCTCATCTGTCTCAGAATCTTCAAGGTGCATTTTGGCAAAGCTCAGTTGTGACTGCACGTGGCCTTTCTTGAGGAATAGCTTTTTTTCTTGCAACCCTCCCATACAAGCCACATTTGTGGAGAATTTGTGAGATTGTTGTCACATGTACACAATGACCACTTTTTGTCATAAATTCCTGCAACTGTTTCAGAGTTGCTGTTGGTCGCCTCTCTGACTAGTTTCCTCCTGGCTCTTTCATCCAGTTTGGAGTGACGTCCTGAACCAGGGAGGGTCTGTGTTGTACCAAATACCTTCCACTTCTTAATAATAGACATCACTGTGCTTCTGGGCATTGATAAAGTCTTTGAAATGTTTTTGTATCCATGTCCTGACTTGTGCCTGTCCACAACTTTATCCTGGAGATCTTCTGACAGTGCCTTTCCACCATAGTTGATTATTTGCTTCAGTTGCACTACCAAGGACTGAAATGCTGCAGGAAAGCTCTTTTCATGCTGAGCTGATCAAAATGACCACAGCTGATCACAGTTGAAGTCAAATGGCTTTGTGTGCCATTGAGAAGGTGTTTAGCTACACCTGATTGAGTTTACAAGTCATTTTTAAGAGGGGGTGATCCTTTTTCCAACTCAGTGATTCTGTTTATTTATTTTTATTTTTTATTTTTCCTGACATGTTGGTGTTATATTAGTTGCACTGAGTAAATACAGCTGGATAAAACAAAAACTGTGTCTGTCTTCATTTCAGGCTGCAAAGCAACAAAATGGGATTATTTTAAATGGGGGTGATTCTTTTCAATACCCACTGTATTTATTTATTTGTTTGAGGCAAGTGAGTAGTAGTTCAGATTTTGCCCTGTTGATGTTTTCACTGGCCTTACCACACAGAATGCTCAATTTTCATTTTTTGCTAGAAATATTTTGATTTTTCTTTAAATGTTAAGCTTTCTTTCTTTGTCTTTTTTCTTCTTCACAAAAAAACAACAACAACAACAAAAAAAGAACACACACGCTAATGTAAAACATGGTTTGTAAATTACCATTTTAAATTTTAGGGTTGATATGATTTTTTTGGTTGTTGTTGTTTTTGAAAGTCTCTTTTGAAAGCGCTCACCATGGCTTTATTGATTAGATAAAAGTACAGTAAAAACAGTATTGTGCAATAATATTGCAATTTTGAAAACTGTTTTGTTTTTAATACATTTTAATTATTCCTCTGATGGCAAAGATGAATTTCCGGCATCCATTACTCCAGTCTTCAGTGTCCCATGATCCTTCAGAATGCATTCTAATTATTATCAATGTTGAACACAGTACTTTACTCTCACGTTTGAACAACCTAATGCATCCTTGCTGAATAAAAGTATTCATTTCTTAAAATAATCATATTTTGGTGACAAATCAGCAGGGTTTGCGACAACAATGTAGAATGCATCACTGAAAACCAAATGTTTATGATTGCAAGGCACAATGGATGTACAAGATCAATGAATGTAACATTTTCAGCGTCAACACAGCAGTGGCTTGAAAGAGGAAGGGCCTGTTCCAAGTGACTGAGTCAACTGGCTCCCGTCCAGCAGGCCAACCTTATTGTTGAGGCCTGCATAGTTTGATATTCACCTTAATTTGACGTTTATGCAGAACAACAGTAGAGAAACCATGAACTCTGTGCCTAGTTAGTCTACCAGACCATAGAGGCCTTTGCTTGCCATGTTTCCTTCTTTGCCCTGCAGTAGTGTCCCAGTGTTGAGAAATGGCCAGAAATGGTGCGACCTGTGCTAAAACGGAAGTCTGTGCACACTCTCTGAGGGCTCCAGTTCAGCTTTACTGCTCTGCTGATCAGAGCTGAGTGTTGAACTTCCACCATCCAGACTGTTTACACTTCCTTACTCTCCACTGCGCTCACATCCTCTCTCCAAAATACACCAATCAGAGACTTAATGTGTCACCGCCAATCTTCTGTGTGCTTATGACTCTTAATCGAAACGACAGCTTAGGAGCCGAACTTCCTTAGAGAAATGAGATGGTCATTATTCTGATTTGACCTTCTCGATCAAGGTTATAGGATAGGAAGGCAAAACAACCTGCTAATATAAAAGTCACTTTTTTGTTTAGTTTTTTTAATCATTAGGAGCTTAATGCTCCATCTGTCTGGATTACTCTTCATTTCTCATCACCTTGTTTAATACAGGCCAATGTTGTTATTGTAAACATCAACTAAAACTTTTACAATTTTGGATGAACTATGCCTTTAAAATGAAAACTGAAAATCTAAAAATGTGTTCATGATTATTATTCATTGTTATTTAAAATATTAATAAATACTGTAATTTTATATAAATCAATACTGAAATAACACCGATACAGACTAATACAGAGGCTTCTTTTACAGCAAACCTAATCCGGTTTGATAGATTGGGCCTTTATGATTCAGTGGGTGGTAAAGGCTGAGAAGATGTATTTAGTTACTATCTTTAATTGATAAAATTAGGAAACTTTGAGAAATCATTTATAGGCCTGATCCCTTCTTTTTCTACCCGTCTTTGTGGACTTAATCCTCTAATTCCTTAACATGGGAGGCCCCGTTCACGTCGCACTGTTACGCTGTGCACACATTTAGCTAAAGAGCACTAATACATTACAGTCATTTGATCAAGTTTTTTAAATACTAAAGATTTTTTTATGAGGGTGTTAGCCTGGCAGGATTTTTAGGGCCTGGATTCATCTCACTGTGTGGTCTTTGTCTGCCAGTGGGGGTGTTAGCTTTGCTTCAATAAGCTGAAATAGCATTTAACTTTTTTTTCCATAGGGATAAGACCAGGCTTATGGCATTCATGAAACAATACCTTTGTGGAAGATTAACCTTTAATCAAGCACAAAATGACATGCCGCTCATTTGAAGATTCAGAGTTCCGGATCTGGTGCCCTTACCCTCCTCACCCAGTTTCCTCTCTTTTATATTTGATCGTAATGCACAAAGTTGTAATTAGTTAAATGGGGCCTCTAAGAGACGAGGTCTGTCTCCAGGTCTCGCTCCAGTGTGATGCCTCGTCTGATTAAGTCTGCGGGCTCTGCGGGAGGTTAATTGGATAAGCGTTAATCCTCACGCCGCTGAGATGGAGTTGGAGGAAGTGGAGAGGGGCTGGCGCAAGCTACGAGTTGCCAAACATGTCAGAAAGATTAGGATCTGCCACTGACCATTTGTCTCGCTGGCCAGAGGATTAATATCAGCTTGGACTTGGATAGAGACGACGCTTCAAAGGCATTTTGTGACTGCCTTGGTACTTTTGTAGTTTAGAAAGCTGGAGCAATGGAGAGATTGAGAAGAAAGAGGTCTAGCTCACCAAGCATGTGAGAAGTAAACTTCCTCGGTGTGAGGAAGGATGAGAATGAGAGGAACAGGTCCAGCTGAAGACTCTTCAGAGGTTAGCGACCTCTCTGAACCCAAATGAAGCTCCGCTGATGCTGAACTAACTGGAAGAGAAGAGCCATTGTCAAAAACTAGCACTTATAGTGAGAGGAAGTCATTTGAGTTTTACTCAAATACCTTTTTTTGACATGCAGTTTCATCTTAACCTGCGTGAACAACTGAATATTCCTGAAAGAAAACATCCTCAGTATAAAAAATGGTTATAAATTCTTGATATAGGTCATTGACATATATGAGTGCCCACGATAAAAAGCAAAAATCTCTTTAAAAAATATAGTTTAATGCACATTTGTATTCTTTGTATTCATGTTGGACATATGGCATTTTCAACAAAAGTTTCAATTTAATTACTCTACTCTCCTAAAAAAATCTACTCTTTTTCCTTACACTTAGAATACATTTAGCTTTACACATCTTCATCAGTCATTATTTGTTGTAAAGTGTTATGAGCTTTTAAGTATATATTTTTAATGTAAAATGTGTTTTATACAATTATTATTACTTATTAATTCATAAATATTTTTGTTGCATCATATGGCAATTTACAAACTTAACTAACATTGTTGTGTTATTTAAAAAATGTCAAATTATTTACAATTTTAAGAGTTGTGAGGGTCTGCAGCGGTCCGCAATTTCCTATTTGAAATATTTATTTTTTTTACATGTTGGTTGCACCACATGACTTGGACTTCGATAACTGTTATTTTTTCAAATATTAATTAAGTAGTGAAGTGTCTTTAAATGCTGAAATATTGTCCCAAACTAGTTAATATGGTTTCTTTTTTAGAATTTAATTCGTGTAATTAAGCTTTTGTCTTCATTATGATATCAGGACAGTTTTACCATCCAGACATGAAATTGAAAAAAAAAAAAATCATATGATTTGTAATCAGAGCCATGGATGGATTTGTGATGGACATTTTCAACTTTGGTTATTGATACTACTTTCGATATAGGCTCTGAACCCACAGGAAGCGGGACACCCGTGCGAGCTATAGTGACCGGCTCATAACTCTCTGCGCGATGCTGAGCGCTGATAGCTTTTCCAGAAGAGCCTTTAAACTTCACTTCTCTCTGCGAGCTGTCCAGGAGCCTCAGGGGGAACAGGTTTCATACATTAATCAAAGTAAAGTGCAAAAGCACAACGCAGTGTCTCCACAGGATAACAGGCCACTTTTCAGTTTGGCATGGCGCTTTGAAAGCTTGTATAAAAGCCAGAGGCGGTTCATATGCTTTGTGTCCTTGTAACGTAGGGCATGAAAACTCACTCTCCGGGCCCAACAAAGTGGAACCCATATGAACAAATAAACAGAGGTTCTCTGATCTTACAAGGTCCAACGTAGGGGATGTTGTTTGCTGTTTTAGAAGTAAAAAATAGAAAGGTTATTTATTCTGAAGGCACATGAGTGCTACAGATGTGAGTTTGGTAGAAAGAGCCTGTGGCTCTTGAACAACTCGCGGACATGCTTCGAAGTTTATTTACGTTTGTAAAGTAGATGATGTGTGTCCATTTGATGTGTGCACGTAGCTGTTGATTGACAGTGCATGTGGAATAACTATAATATTACACTGTGTATGTAATCTAGTTACTGTGTGTGTATGTAATGAGAAAGTTGACTTTGTGTAGTACAGTGATGACTGCTGAATGCATAAACGCATGTACATACGTTTTTGAGTTTTATTAAAACAATAAGCTAAAAGAGGTCATGACTTACAGTAATTTTACTTCCTCTACAAAATAACTTGGTTTCTGTATTTTTTTTTTTTTTCGTAAAAAAAATAGTGTATAAACCTTTCAAGATGGACCTGCCGTGAGCTCCAAGGTTATTCATCTGTGGTCTATGCTTCTGTTGAAATTGAATGTAGTAGGCTAATTCCAGGTAAAACAATTTAGGACAAACAAGCCCATTCCTATGAAGCACAGAATGATGTTAGGCTTCCAAGACTCTAAAATTTCTTATGTATTTTGTTGTACACTACTGTTCAAAAGTTTGGAATCAGTAAGATTTATTTTTCCAAGAAAATAATAATTTTATACGTTGTATTAAATTGATCACAAGTTAAAAAACAGAGTTTTACATTGATATAAACGATTTTAAACAAATGCTGCTCTTTTGGACTTTCTGATTCATCAAAGAATCCTGAAAAAATGTATCAAGGTTTCCACAAAAATATTGTAAAATTTGAAAATATTTGTCCTGCTTAATAAGAAATGTTTCGGTAACACTTTATTTTAGAGACCAATTCTCACTATTAGCTAGTTGCTTATTAGAATGCCTATTATTGAAATTGGCTTTTTATAAGTACTTATAAAGCACATATTCTACATGACCATATTCTACATCCTTAATCCTACCCAATACCTAAACTTAACAACTACCTTACTAACTATAAATAAGCAGCAATTAGGAGTTTATTGAAGCAAAAGTCGTAGCTAATTGTTAGTTAATAATGAGAACTGGACCTTAAAATAAAGTGTGACCAATGTTTCTTATGCAAATCAGCATATTAGAGTGATTTCTGAAGGATCATGTAACACTGAAGCCTAAATTAATGGCTGCTGAGTATTCAGCTTTGCCCTTACACGAATAAATTACATTTTACTTATAAAATATATTAAAATTGAAAACAATAATTTTTTAATTGTAATAAAATTTAACAAAGTTGCTGTTTTAACTGTATTTTGGATTGAATAAATTCAGCCTGTGTTCTGTGCTCTTTCAAAAACATTAAAACATCTTACTGACCCCAAATTTTTGAAAGGAAGCGTGTATTTAACACTTAATTTTTATACTTATAACCAAAGGCTATAAATCAATAGTTTTATATTATACCATTTTTTTTCTCCGTAAAAACCTTTGTTAGTGAATCGTGGGAATGCAGTGCATTGTCTCATAAAAGTTAAGTACACAATATGGTGCATTTTTTGGTACATTTATTTCATATTTTGTCTGTGTAATAAATTGACATGATACAATGTGTATTTTTGTGCCAATTATCATCTCCAGGTCAAGTCTGATGACAGGTGGACACGGGTCGGGGCATGCCGTGAACCCGTGGCTGGTTAATGAGTCTGAGGAAACCAGAGGACTCGGCTTTGGAGAAATCAAACACCAACAGCACCAGATTATCGAAAGTATATTGCATATGAGATTACTTTGCAATTCTTTCAGTCTTATAACTGATGTGACAAGATGATCATCTATCTCCTGATGGGATGAGACATTTTTAAGAAGCCCTTTTTTGAATTTACACCCCCATTATGAGATCTGCTCCTCATTTGAGAATAGTAACTGGTAGGAGTTTTGAGAAAAAGCAGGAGCCGTTTTGTCTACCCTAGTTATACTTTTAGCTTCAAGGTTGCAGCTAAAGTACCTTGTGGCTCACTAGGGATGGGCGTATCGATCCGAAGTATCGATATATCGATACTGACGCGAGTATCGAAA
>NW_015643579.1:224639-239739 GCF_001515625.1 Sinocyclocheilus rhinocerous | reverse complement strand
AATAAATTTCATAATTTAAAAGTTTAGTGCAGAAGTATCGAATCGGTATCGATATCGACGATACTGCCTTGAAAAATATCGGTATCGTATCGAAAACAAAATAAGGGGTATCGCCCATCCCTATGGCTCACCGTGGCAGCTGCCTCTGTCAAACGTGACATCAGATCACACTATATGTAATTTAAATGTCAGAGATGCCAACACCCTGCTGCTAATGCTTTTCTCTCTCTCTGAGGCTCATTTGGATGGAATTTATGTACTTTTCTATTGTTTTTCTGACCCACATGAGATGAGCATTTAGCTTGTCCTTCAACGCCTCATGATTTGCAAGATGTAAACCACAGGAACATAAAATATGCGCATGTTAAACCATCATTTTTTAATCTTTTATTTTTTTTCTTTCTTTTGTACAATTCTGTCTAAATATGTCTCTATTCTCATGCGTCTTTCTCTTTAGCTCAGGATGCTGGCCTGGATGCTCTGGCTGCAGTCATAAGTAGACAAAAACAGATGGGTCAGGAGATCGGCAATGAGCTAGGTGAACAGAACGGTAAGTAAAAAGCGCAGTAGCCTGTATGTGACAGCTCTGGCTGAACATTCAGATGTTTTTCTGTGAATAACGTCTAATTTGCGGTCAGCTTGGTTTTACTTTGTCACACAGCTCTCTCGCTACACTACATACAGTGGGTACGGAAAGTATTCAGACCCCTAACCATGAATGAATGCATATTTGTCATTTTAACTGAACTTAGGACTGGTGGTGGTGTTTAAGATATTGTTGGTCATAGGTAATAGTAATTATTATTAAAATATACTACTACTACTATTATCTGCTGGGTTCATGAATATTAATCACGTTGTCAGCGTTCGCTCGAACTGATTTGCTGAAATCAAAACAGGGACGGTAATAGATGAGAATAGATAAGAGCTAAGAGCTGTTTGCGCATTGGCTCCGTCCACTGCCGAGAAACCGGCATATCTTCTGCTTGTTCTTAAAAGCTGAATAATTCTAAATGAACTCTGTTATTTTGACAGGAAAATACAACAAAGAATATGGTTTACATGTAGCGCGTCGATTCAGCGTGGTATGCAAGACTCTCGTTCTCTCTCTTTGCATGTGTGAGAAACACAGCGCTATCAGTAAAGCGACGGCGAGTCATGCGCCTTCACACTAGTTTACGGTACGTCAAATACAGGTGCGCTGCGTGCTACATACTGCGCATCCATTGAGTACATGACATGATCCATTGAGCGCATCCAAATAGTACAGATCGCTTGACGGAGAGCGAAACTCTCAAGCGCTCAGTCAGCGTGTTTATCGAGTGAAAATCTGTGTTGAACGCTGCTTACACACATACTGGCTTGTAAAATCTAAGAATTTATTAGCCAATGGCTAATGTTAGACATTATTTAGTCGCCCAGAGTAAGATTTAGTCGCATATGCGAGTGATTTACTCGCAGTGTAGAGGGTTGCGTGAGTTGAGTGAATCGTTACATCCGTAGCTCTCACGCAGTGAAAAATATATTGAAATGAAGCAAAGAGGAAACTGACAACGCGCCGACAGACAAGAAAGAGCAGGTTACTTTTGGTATGAAACAAAACTCAACTTTCCAATTTTGTCTTTTTTTTTTAAGAAATTCAAACTATAAATACCGTTTTGTGGCATGTGTCGTGACCGATCACTGGAGCGCCTCAGTTCAAGCGACGTAAACCGATAATCTCTTCCTCTTTACTAGTTATAGCACAAAATAAACATGAATGAACATCAGAAGGCATCTTGTTTCAACCACGCAAAGACATCAATACACACCATTTTTCAAGTTCAAGTTCACCGACATTAATCTACTCTCCTGTCTGGCTTGTTTGTCAGACAAAATGGCAGACTTTGTGTTATGATTGGTTAGATCGCCTGTCAGTTAAACTCCGGCGAAGGGTCAATTCCAAGTTTTACATTTCCTCTCTGTCAGATAATAGTCATTCTGCACTCTGTGATGTTTAAAAGATGTTAAAGCGTTACTTTGTGATGCTAAAAGCTTGATAGGCAGAGATAAAAGTTGAGTTTGTAAGTTTTTTAAAAATGTTTTTGCTCACCCAGGCTGTATTTCTTTGATCAGAAATACAATAAAAACTGTAATGCTGTGAAATATTATTACAACTTAACTGTTTTGTATTTTAATATATTTTAAAATGTAATTTATTCCTGTGACGGCAAAGCTGAATCAGCCATTACTTTACTCCATCATTACTCCAGTCTTCAGTGTCACATGATCCGTCAGAAAGCATTTTAATGTGCTGATTTGGTGCTGAAGAAACATTTCCTATAGTATCACAGTTGAAAACAGTTGCAGCAGTGCTAATTAATATTATTCTTTGATAAATAGGAAGTTCAGAAGAACAACATTTGTTTGAAATAGATTTTTTATCAATGTCTCAACTGTCACTTTTGATCAGATTAATGCATTCTTTCTGAATAAAAGTATTAATTTATTAAAAAAATTATCTTACTGACCAAAACTTTTGAACAGTATTGTAGGGGAAGACAGCAGGAGGCAGGGGAAGAAAGGATGGTAAAGAGTTGAGTGGAATTTATATTATAATTGTATTTTTTTTTTTGTATTTGTATTTTTTGATGCAAGTTCACCCTCCTCCCTGTTGCTTTTGTTGGCACAGTGAAGGTTACCCACAATACTTTTTCAGGGGGCAGCGTAATTACTATGGACCACTTCCAGTGTCACTACTCTTTCCTGTCTGCTTCAGCAACTGAAAAGAACTTGAAAAGAGTCGTATGTTTCCAAATGTTTCAAAGGTCACATTTGGTACTTTTATTAAATAGAGATGATCAATTAATTTGGCTTGGGAAAAAAGGAACTGTTTTGTATGTGCGTCCAGAGATTAGTTATATAATACAGTTTTACATAGCCTAAACAAATCTCAGGTTCATCATCGTGGTGACCTTCTGGTGGAGACTAATGCTGGGAATTGCAGGCACTTGGCTGCTTTTCACCATCTCTGTCCTGTCTCAGTCTATTCAGGGCTCAGCGTGATTGATTTTGTCTGCTTCTTGCTTACCCCAACTAAACATAGGAGTGAGAACAAATTATTTGAACGGAACCTCAATTTTTCTCCCTTCTTTTTCTAAAGAGTGCAGCATCAGTGCTTTCTAGAACAGGAGTTTTTAGAGCAGTAATTGAGATTGAGTAGTCTCTGTTTCGTAGGCTCACATTTAAGAGCTGATAGAGTTATGGTTCTGTTCTGCTCTACAGTCCAACAAACCTCCCCTGGATTTCATCTGCAAGAGTATTTTACTTGCAGATAAAACGCCTCTCCCACATGCCCATTAAAATTCTGCTTTCTTCTGGAAACCAGCCTCATGAAGAGCTGTCACAGAATGTCTTGAGTATAGAGTCTTCTATCTCAAGTCACAGACAGTGACTCAGCAGAAGGGGTTCCTTCCAAAGTGCTGTAACTTTGTGCTCCTGATGCACTTTAAATAGTTTATACAGCACCTGAACAGTGTTTACAGAAAGCATTCATGTTGTTACTTTTTTCTCCAAATTATGAATCCATATTAACATATTTAAATATTTTTTCACCATTCAGTAAATTCATAAGTTCAAACACATTTATGATTAACATGTTTGATAAATTCATCTGATTAAAGGCTGGAATATACTACACGACTTTTACACGAATTGGAACATATTTTAAAATGCTAGACATTATACACTTAATGACTTTGTAAACAGTCACAAAGGAAAAACTGGGCATCATACACTAAACGACTGAGGATCGTACACTACCAGACTTTAAAGTTGTTCCGTTGCACCTTGTTGCTAGGAGACGTGTGACAAATGAACACAATGTGTTCTAAAATCAGCTGAAAATATTAAACATCTTTGATATCCTCCGACTGGATGGAATCAAAGCCTGAAGCTAAAAAATCGGAGTCTGTGACCATCATACACTGCGTGATTTTTTATGAAATCTGTCGACTCAAATCTGCAGACTGGCTCTGATTTTCGGCAACTAGCATCGACTTCTCCAGACTGTAAATTGGAGGAAAATCGGGGCAAAAGTCATGTCGTGTATTCCAGTCTTAACACAATAAATGCAGTATTTGTTTTTTCCACTTCCTGAGTCTATGCTAATGCTAAGGCGCAGTCACATTAGCTAAATTTCAGCAAAATTTTGCGGGCAATAAAGGTCCATTGTAGATTATCAATAGTGTAATGATCTACAGCTCACACAGAAGTCACTTTCAAACCAAGCAACTCAAATTTGCATGACCAACTGATCTCAATGCAAAATCAATGCGAGTGGGGAAATCTTTTGCCCTCATGCGAAATTCCAGATTGTGTGGATTCTTATTAAAAATGACTATTTCACCAGCAAAAATTAGCTGAATTGGCATTTTATAAGTATTGACATTGGTGATATTGTACTTCATTAAAAGATGCAATTTAAACAAATATTTAAATATTTATACATTTAAAATATACTTCTTTATGCTCTAATCTACATTTAGGGTTGATTAATCACCGAAAACTGTGTGTTTTAAATCGTTAAATTTCAAAATTCACAGCTCTAGTGAAATGTTTAAAGTCTGAGCTTTTTATTTAGTCTTGGGTACTTCATGGTTGTTCTATATTTAAGAACAAAGTAAGTTTCAGTAATTCTATGATCTTTAAGTATTGGAATTTTAAACCAAATTAGCATTTGCACAATGTATTTTCCTGATAATGCTAGTTTGGATTGAAGTCTGGGCTCTGACTGGGCCATTCCAGCAATGCTAACTTCTTTTTTCCAAGCCATCCCTTTATAGTTTAGCTGTGTGCGCTTGATTATTGTTGCACTGGAAAATGAATCTTTACTCGAAATGCAGATCTCTGACTGACTCAAACAGCTTCTCTTTAAGCATTTACCTGTACATGGCTCTGTCCATGTTGGTCTTGGTGCCAACAAGGTTTCCAATTGCTCCTGCTAAAAAAGCAACCCCAGAGCATGATGCTGCCACTACCATACTTGATGGAAGAGATGGTGATGCCTTGGTCTTGGGCCATATTTGGTTTGTGCCAAACAGTCTCCTTTGCTTTAGGTGAATCAACTCGACCCTGGACTAATCAAACCACAAAATTCTTCCAGAAGGTTTGGAGTGGCTTAAAAGTTTCATCACATGGCTTCTAGCAAACTTGAGCCATGATGTAATGTCGGCCTTTTTCAAAATTGGCATTCTTGTAGCCATTCTCATGAAGAGAGGCAGAAAAAGTGAAGTGTTGAAAGAATTGTTGATGTCTACATAGTTTCCCCCATTTCATCCCAAGAACTCCGTTTTGTCAGCATTGTAGCAGGCCTCTGATCATTTCTCTGGCAATTGACCTTCTGGCCTTGATTAGTCGATCTGGTAGATGGCCTGATCTTAGTAATGTTTGGATTCTGCCATGCATTTTCCGTTTGGTCACAATGCACATCACAGTGTTCCTTGGCAAACATGTGACTCTTCTAGTATTTTTATATCCTTCTGTAGGACGTTTGTTCCTCAAGACAATTTCATTCAACAGGTGGTTCCATGGTCTACATAAAAACACAGGACTGATCTGTTTCATTTGTGAGATGTCAAAATAGAACTAACTCAATATAACTTAGGGGTCATTCAAAGTAGTTTTTTTTGACTACAGCACACATTTCATCACAGCTTTCTGAGTATGTGCCTGCATACATCAGGGTCCAAGATCATCAAGATTGGACCATGGATGATTGGAAGAAAGTGGCCTGGTCTGACAAATTAAGATTCCTGGTGCATCAGGAGTTAGGGCAACTGGATGCACTGTTGGGTGGACACAGGCCGGTTATGCTGTGTTGTTTTTTTGGGACACTTAAGCCCCATTATACCAATAGCACAATCCCTGACAGCTGTCAGGTATCTGAACATCGTTGCGGACCAAGTGCATCCATGCATGGCAACTGTGTTTCCTGCCGGTGATGGCCATTACCAAAATGGCAAGTCGTGGCCTAATGGTTAGAGAGTCGGACTTGTAACCCGAAGGTTGCGGGTTCGAGTCTTAGGTCCGGCAGGAATTGTCGGTGGGTGGAGTGAATAACCAGCGCTCTCTTCCACCCTCAATACTACAACTGAGGTGAGACCCTTAAGCAAGGCACAGAACCCCCAACTGCTCCCCGGGCACCGCAGCAATATAGCTGCCCACTGCTCCGGGTGTGTGTTCACGGTGTGTGTGTGATCACTACTGTGTGTGTGTGCACTTGGGTGGGTTAAATGCAGAGCACAAATTCCGAGTATGGGTCGCCATACTTGTCGCCACACGTCACTTCACGTAATGCGCCATGCCACACTGCCAGAATTGTCAAGGAGTGGTTCGAGGACCATGATGGTGAATTTCTGTTAATGAATTTCTCGAATGTTCTGAATTTCTTGAACATTTGTGGTTCGACTTGGAAAAGCGGGTTCGCGCTACATCACCACCACTCTGCAATGTACGGGAACTGGAGGACCTGCTGTTGACATTATGGTACCAGATACCCCAGGAGAAAGTTTTTTTGTTTTCTTTATAAAACATTTTATGTATTTTATATGCAAAATATATAGTTGCTTTTATAGTTCAGGAAGGTGGTCCTTGAAGGGGATCATAATATTTGTATAAAAAAATTGGAAAACACCATTTTAGATTATATGAAGATTAATCTAGAATAGCTCCAGTCTCCGTTTATGCAAATGAAAGCAACCTTCGGAGCGACAACCAATACGATTAAAGATGAGATCTGACATGATCCATGAGCTACTGTTGTGATGGCTACTGTAATCATTTTATGTAAGCGTGCTACAATTTTATTTGACATGTTTCTGACTACTTTTATGAAATTATGCATAGTAAAGCACATTGAATCATTGAAAAGCCTGTAAAATTGGCAATTAAATGTTTTGAAATGCATTATTTGTATGAAAGCAAAGACAATCTTATAAATCATCAGATATAGTGAATAAATGTACCATATTAGCCATGTTATTAATATTTTAATAATAATATTGAGTTATTGACCACTAGTATAAGTAGACAAGTGACCCACATGTGTCTTTATGCCTCTTCTTTTGTTCCTTTCCTTTTAATACATACGCTACTGATGACATGTTTTGGCTCTTACTGTCTCACACACACACTTAAATTGCAGTCAAGACCTCAGATACCACAGTAAGGAATTCAGAAGGTCAGCTGATTACTAATGGTGCTGTCTAGCGGTAGAGGAACAACCCAAGGACTTAATCTGAGAATTGAATTGCATCGGGTTGATTTGTGCTCATAACTCCAGTTTCCTCAGATCTGGACTTGTGAAACATATTCACCGTTTCTCTTTTAACTACATGAGGTAGCGCCTATAAAAACCCACAGCTCCGTTTTCTATAGAAAGACGATAGTGTTTTTTGGTGTGCATTATTTGAGTGATCATCTGAAAATGACTATATATCCAGAATAAGGCATCACTGTTCCGACGGCGTGCTTTAGCCGCTCCATTACAGTCTTGTATTATATGACATGATCGACAGTGTAACAAAGTAATAAGATAGTTTAATGCCCTAAACGAGACAGCAGAAAATGGATCGCTTTTACAAAAAGGGCAAGAAAAAAAGCTTCTTCCTGTTGCCGTATAACCTTCTTGTCCTCTCGCATGTTCTTTTTTTCTTTGAATGAATTTTTTCCCTCCCAAAAACACTCTAGTTCTCTAACAGTGTTTTACTGTAAATAGATTAAACATTTGATGTAGGAAGTGAGAGGAAGCACTGATTTCCTTTTAAGGCCAGGGCTGTGAAGGGTGGTCAGTAGTTAACATGACTCTGATGCTTCCTGCTGACTCTTGAGTACTGTCAACATACTGGCAAAACTGGCCTGGCTCAGACATTCTGATATCCTGGTGCTGACCATTTAACCCGAGCCGGAAAGTCAAAAGGGAGTTTACGTGCCCTGTTCATTTGACTGGTACTGAGCTATTTTAAGGACAAAGTGAATGTATTGTCCAGCCCGGGGTCGTCACATGTGGTTGCCACAAGCCCGCCGGACGCTCCTTCGTCGAGTCCGCCGGCCGCGCTGTTCTCAAGCCCGCCCGCCTCCGCATACTCTAGGCCGCCGCTCACTCGTTTCAGAAAGGCGGGGCATAGAGGAGAAACAATAATGTACAGTATGTGGAAAATAATGTGTTTTTGAACCTTAAACCGCATAAACACATTTCATTACACCAAATACACAAAATAATGTTCTTTTTAGCAGCATCATATGACCCCTTTAAATGATTATCATTGCACTTAAAGGGTTAATTTATCCAACTATTTTGAAAATTCTGTCATCATTTACTGATCATTTGCAAGCGAATTAGACTCTTTTCATCTTCAGAACACAAATGAGAATATTTTTAATAAAACCTGGAGAGATTTATAATCTCTTTATAAAATTTGAATTAAACCAGTGGAGTCACATGGCTTACTTTCACAATGCCTCTTTTTGAAGCTTTGATTACAAAGTCATTCAATGGATGGACAGAAGGTGTTATTAAAAAATATTTTGTTTGTGTTCTGTAGATGAGCTCTAAGGGGTTTGTAGCGACATCAGGGTGAGCAAATGATGCTTCATTTTTATCCTAGGCCTATATCTGTAAATACATTGGGGTCCGAAAGTAAATAAGATTGAAAATCTGAAATGCAAAATTTAATATATCCTGGAAATATACTGTGTATGTGTATATATATATATATATATATATTGTTTTTGACAATTTTAAAACAAAGAAACATTGTGAAGTAAAATGGAATAATAACTTTTTGAGGTTCTTCACTGCTTTTTATGTCCCTAATTAATTAAGCAAATTTGTACAAACACTGTACAAACACAATACACATTTTCTTGCTTCCATCGAAACACGCAAGATTCTCTTTGGAAAATTGTCATTATACTGGATAACATGAATCACCAGGTTTTGCTCAAATTTGTCGAGTTCATTCATGATCGAGTAGTCATTAAGTCAGAAGGAGGGACATATTAAATCCAATTTAATTTGAATCATTAATTTTACTCTTAACTACAAATGGTAGCTGTATTATATGAGGGAAAAATTATAAACAGAAGCATTTGCACTAGTGGTCTTTTTGGAGATTATTGGTCTTATTTGCAGATGAGCCAATCACCCCTTACATTCACATGAAACATGCTTTATGGAATGAACTCTATATGTGTTTAACACTATACTGTCTTAACTGCAAAAACCCAAGAAAACAGACTCAATTTAGCTTCCAAATACAACATGGCAGCAATTATTCCTCTGTGTGTTACAAAAAAAGTCCTATATCAACAAAGTGTTACTTTTTTTGTGTTGAAAGTCAACATCGTTTGAGTTTATTGGTGTGGATGGTTCTCAGATATTTGACCTGGAACTATGACATCAGCGCGTGTCATTGGCGGGTGAATTAGTGCGGTTATTTGTGATGACTGTGCACTGCAAAAGAGCCTTTTTTTTTTAGAGGGCAAATTAAGTTGAAGTTTGCTAGGTCAGTACAAGGTGCCTCATGTTACTGGCAATACAAGGGTCATGATGGCATGCCAAAAGTTTATGTTATTTGCTGTTTAAACATTCATTGGTCTTTGGGTGAGTATACTTATGCATTTTGCTCGGTCTTTTTTCTTAGGGTGGTCAACCTGGTCAATGAAACAGCCAAGTTCATTTATATTCTACACTCTGGATTATTGATTGATATTTTAATGATATGCTGCAGACTGGAATGTGCCACTGAGAATTTCATTGGAACTCTGTTACAATGACAATAAAGTAAAGTATGTATAGCAATGTTCAATTAACATTAACTCTATATGGAGATTCCGTCTTTATAGGGATCTCAGTGTGTCCTTCTATAAGGCCTTCAGAAGAATTACTGCTGCTTGGTTTGTTACCCACCTTAACCTCTCCTCATATTTTAGAAATAAACCCATCTGAAGAAAATGCGGTCATGTGCTAAATATTTCTCAGATGGTCCTCACACTCACTGACTTTTTCTCATTTAGTTAATCACCCTCATCTCAGTTTTAAATCTGAACGGACTCTATTTTGCCAGTATTTTTTACTCAAGTGACTTGTATAGGAAAGAAACAGCACTTCTGTTGAGACAAGTTTGGAAACTCTCCAAAACCGTCATGTTGTGGTGATCGACTGCAAAGACTACGATGAGTCCTTCAGGGTGAAACTATCATGAATGTTGTTTGTGTTGAGGAACTGAATGCAATGTGATTTACAAGCTGAGGTTATGAGGGTTTTCCTGTGTGTTTCACGTATAACGACCAGTCTTTGCGCTGGCAGATATGTCATGCTCTAGAGCAAATAGACTCTGTCTGTGGTGAGGTCCATAGAGGAAGCAGACAGGCTCTGTACATGGCAGATCTACTGCGGATAGAGAGAATGCCAGAAGTCATAAAACAGTCACAGATAAAAACTGAGCTGGAGGTCCAAGAGCAGAGTAAATCTAGAGCATCCCATTGATTTGTTTAATATGTCATTGTTGTATATCTAAATATGAAATGGATGTCATTGAATCAGCATTTTGATAGATATTAAAATTACTGCTTTGCTCAAATGCACACACTGTTGTTTCTAACGGAATAGTTCACCGAAAATGAAAATTCTGTCATCATTTACTCATCATGTCATGTTATTTCACACCCGTTTGAGGTTTTTTCATGGAACTCAAAAGATGAATTTCTGAAGAATACCCTACCACTCCAAATTTGGGGTTGTTACTAGGGCTGCACGATAAATCGCATGCGATATTTAACGCGCATCTTGTCAGAAAGCCGGTTCTGTAATCAGCGGTAAATCTCCATCACGTGCGTGCTTTCACATTGAGCAGCATTAACTACACAGAGCCGTTGTTCACTGACGAGCTGCACAAAAAATCGCGCGAATATGAACGTGGTTTTGCGCAGCTCGTCACAATGTGAAAGCATGCACGTGATGGAGATTTACCGCTGATTACAGAACCGGCTTTACTCATAAGATGCGCGTTAAATATCGCATGCGATTTATCGTGCAGCCCTAGTTGTTACTGTTTTTAATGTTTTTGAAAAGCTTACCAAGGCTGTATTTATTTGAACAAAATGCAGTAAATCAATAATATATATATTACATACATACATACATACAATTAAAAAATATATTTTATTGATTGATTTATTTTAATTTTTCAGTAGCCATTACTTCAGACTTCAGTGTGACATGATCCTTTAGAAGTCATTTTAATATGCTGATTTGATGCTTGAGAAGCATTTATTAATATCATTATCTTATAATGTTTAACAGTTGTGCTGCTTGATATTGTTGTGGAAGCTGTGATAAATTTTTTTCAGGATTCTTTGATAAATAGAACGTTTAAAACCACTTATTATTGTATTTATTGTGACCATTTAAAAACCTTTACTGCGATCAATTTAATGCATCCATGCTGAACAGAAGTATTTATTAATCAAACCAAACAAAAATAACTATGACAATTTTTTTTTAAATTGGAAGATATCCATATATTTTTATTTCCTTTTGAAGGATGCAGCATCTCACACAGCTGTGATGCTTGTGCTTGTGGCCTCAGCTATATCCCTGGCATCAGGAGACCTTTAGTAGTCTGATATCTTTTACACTGCACAAATACTGTCAGTAGTTTTTGAAAGACTGTACAGTTTATATAAAGCCAGGGTGCAGTAACTAACTTGTGCTTTGTAACTTGGTAACAGAAACAAAACAGACAGGAACTGCATTATTTTGCAGCTGTATTTTATTAGTTTCAGGCTTTTCAAATATTTAAAGGCTTCATATCGTCTCCATGTTTTTTTTACTACTTGTTTTTTAACATTCCTATTAAAGTCATATCACTTTTTCCAGCTCTGACAGATCCGACATGTGCACAAAGGGCAGCGTATCAGACTGCGAGTTCCAAAGCTAAAGAACTGTAAAAAGTCGAAGGATGTTGTCGTTGCTGGCTTCTGTTGCCATTCTTTGTTGGAGTGATAAAGAAACAGAGACGAGACAGTGGGAAGGTTTCTCCATCTGCATCTCTGGGGCAGGCCTCTATCCATCATGTCTCATCTCATTCTCTCTTCATCCCTACTTTCTCACTCCTCTGCTTGGCCTCAGTGTCAGCCTGTAGTGACTTACAATAAGATTAGGGGGCCTGAGCCAGGCCTCCCAGCAGAGACCCATGAATAGAGCATGTTTGGGACGTCTGACGACTTGTGTAAAGGTAGCATCATCAATCACAGCTCTCTTTATTCTCCATGGTTTGATTCATTCACTAAGGTCTTTTTTCTATGGCTATCCCACGTGAAACAATACAGCAAAGAAGTTTTTGTTGAAAAAGGAAATTCTAATCACACATAATTAAGATGAATATGAGTTGTGGTTTGTCATTTTGTCATCCTGACAGAGATATGAGAAAGACTGAATAAGATAACGATGACAGTCATCCTAGAAACACAAACTGGCCACAACCTGAATTCACATGAAATAGAGCTCTAGATTTATTATGATCGTCAATGCTGATTGATGCTGCTAGTTGTGGTTATATGGTAAAGCCATACACTGAAGTGACTTGTTAAGTGCAGACTTGCCAACCTGTACGCATTTTGCGTAGCGGGTACGCATTTTGACCTTAAAGTACGCTGGTACGATTTGTCACTCTAAACTACGCAAAAACCCGGTGACCTGTCCACGCGCAGTAAACAAGCAACAGAAAAAGATGAGGAGTTCAACCAATCAGAGCGTTTTCCGTGTTTTTTTATTTCTCTCCAAACTGGCTGTGTTTGTGTGTCCGTGAGTCGTGCGCTGAGATGAGGAAACACCACTGTTGCCAGCTCTCGCGAGACAAATAAGCAACCGCAGCTTCAAAAACAAGCCCAAAACAAGCCCAATATTTTTTGATAATTTATTATCATCAATATTATTTATCAATAGAATACAGTGAACATAAATGAAAAGAAACAAAGTTGCTTGTCAGGGTTTCCTAACAAGCAACCATATTTTTTAAAATAAGGAAAAAAATTTTTTTTTAAAAACCGCAACCCGAGATTTTTTCACGCAACTTTACAAAAAAAGAAGCCCAAAGTCGCATATAATACGCGGACTTGGCAACTCTGAGAAACACGTGTATGGTATTTCCTGGAGTCGTGAGCTGTATTTCTTCTGTGATGCATATGTGGACTTTCTGCGCAGGGGCGCCCTCTAGTATCCAGTATGAATGAAACAGACATTACATGTGTTCATAGCACTAAATAATGGCCAATCTATAAAAATAATACTTCTCTCAAAATAAATTTAAGGTAGACATGTGATAATCCATGTTATTCTACAGTGTACAACAATGTACTGGAGTTTTTCTTAAAGTATGCTGGAGTTTGTTTTTTTTAAATAGCATTTAAAATCGCTAAAAAGAGCTGTTGTGCCAAACCATCAGAACCAAACTGAAAACTGTGTTTAAAAAACTGAGGTATTTATTGAACCTTGGGCTAACTGTATTGTTGCATTCTGTTTACTCTAAAATACTGTATAACAGGAATATCACAAACTGAGTGCAGACTCCGAGTACTAACCTATGAAAAATATTTAAAATGACGTCTAGCATTTTGCACATTGTGCAATTACGATTTTGACATTAGCCATCAAGGAGCTTCAAGTAATGTAGGAATAGGCTATATGACCCCCGGTATCACCCCATATCCGCCCCCCCCGTCACACTGATGGTACTAAAAAATTTTTTCAAAGGTTGGCAGGTCTGTAAGTGGTTCCTCATGCGGATGAACTTGATGTTGGCTGTTCCCAAACCTAGTGAGCTTCTCCCTCAGGCATTGTTGTTCCAAATGATTCCAACTTAGAGGGCTTTCACACTGGCAGTTAAGTTCAAAACAGGGTGTGGTTTGCATGAAAAAATGGTCATGTGAAAGTTGTCATGTGGACCCCAACCTGAGACTACCTGAAGATAGGGCTGTGCAAAAAATCGATAATATCGCGTTCATAATCGCAGATGAATCGCCTTCGATTATAAACGCGATATTGCATAGCTTGTCAGTGATCTACGGCTCTGTGTATTAAATGCCGCTCCATCTGAAAGCATGTGATGGAGATTTACTGCTAATCACAGAACCGGCTTTACTAACGAGATGCGCATGACAATCACATGCGATTTATCGTGCAGCCCTAAAAAAATGAATAATTTTGACGGCATTGATGAACCTGTAGTGGTTTCTGCGGTGGGGAAGAAACGTAAGCTATTAATAAGATTAGTATTGACCAAGTTCAGAGGCTGTCATATGTGGATCAACTTACTTTGTTGTGTATTTTCAACAGTTTCAATATGAAAAAAAAAAAACTTTTATATTGATTCAATGGATTTATTGCATTTTGGGGAAAAATAATCAGTTTTTATAATAAATCTTTGAAAATCAAAATCTGGATTTGAATTTTTAATGTTATTATAACCTAAAGATGCTATGTGAAAGTTTGAAACAGAAAATAGTGGTTTTAATCTTGCCACTTTCTTGGTAAAGAAAACACATTTTTACTCAAATTAATCAAAATGGATTTATAGCGTTTTGGAACCAAACTCTTCATTTATTGTTAAAGCTTTATACAAATAAATTTGAATTAAATAAAAAATTTTCTCTACAGGTTTCTACATCTAAATAGTGGTCAGATTAAAGACATACCTAATATAAAGTCAGTGTTTATTTTTTCAGATATTTTAATAATTTTCCTTGGCTTTACTACAGTAACAATATTAAAGCTGATTGTTTAATTTTGCAAACAACATGTTTTTATTAGTGCTGTCAATCGATTAAAAATAATTAACTAATTAATCGCACATTTTTCTGAAATAAATCGCGATTAATCCCACCTAACATTAAAGTTTTTAAATATACTTTTATATTGCAGTAATTTCACATTCAATCTTCAAATTAATGTACAAACAAGATAAAGACAGTATATTTTTTAAATATTTGTATAATGGCATCTTTTTTTTATGACCAAAGGCCAGTATCAATGATGCCAACACTGATTTCTCTATAAAGT
>NW_015643579.1:216184-224497 GCF_001515625.1 Sinocyclocheilus rhinocerous | reverse complement strand
CCAGTATCAATGATACCAATACTGATTTCTCTATAAAATTGCTCCCCCCCCCAATATTTAATCATTGACTATAGCCATTCAGCATTACAGTATAATTGAGAGCTATCAATTTTAACATTTATAGACTTTAAAAAATAACTTCTAATTTAAGTGAACTTAAAACATTCTTCACATAAACCCATTCTAATAAATGTCATATTTACCTGTGCCCTTCAGCAGAAATATACAGAAATTGAAATTGAAGTTATCAAACAATATATTCTAAATTAAATATAGATGAATCCTTAAAGCTATAAAAAAAAAAATTCCCTCATTTTTTTCTTTGTCCTTTAATTAATAGACATCACAGCAGCTGGTTATTTTGGCTTTTATTTGTTTAAGAGCTGCCGCTGCTGAACTTGACGCGGATCAGACACGGTTTTCTCTCAACTCTCTTTACCTTTTCTGACCCACTTCAGGTCTTAAAGTCTCTATTAATGAGCTGACGAGTTGAATCTTGTGTGTTAGATGAGTGAGACAGTGCTGGGCTGCTCCAGGACAGTTTTGACCTTTTTGGTAACTTCATGACTTAACTGACCACGACATTGCATGCACGTAGTTTATTTCGCGCTTTGATATGAAAGGATACAGGCTACAGCGGGCGCCGGCGCCTTTGTGCGTGCATTGTGCAATTGAAGATCACGCGCTGCGAGCACAGTACTGTTTCCGCGCTCGCTTGACTCGCGCCTGGCGCTAAAGTGAAGTGGAGCGCGTGTCTGAAACGTCTCCCGTTCTGCGACTGGATAAATGCACTTCTTGTCAAGAGAAAAGTGACAGAAGCAGCAGTTTTGAGTGGGGTGGCCAACCGTAGCCCCGCCCCTGCGTTAATTGTGTTAAATATTTTTAACGCGTTAAACTGAAAAAATTCATCGCCTAGGTTAACGCGCTAATTTTGACACCACTAGTTTTTATATATATTTTTCTTTCACACACACAGTGTAAAATCCGGGTTAATATTCGAATGAGGGTCTCTTGTTCAGAGATCATAAAATATTAGGGGGTCTTTGACAGAAAGTTCAAAAACCTGACCACCTGACTTATTTCAGGTGGGATACCGGTGGGGAAGAAGGGAAGCTGCACATAGCCAAGTCAGTCAGCGAAGTGAATCTTACCCTTCCACAACTTTACAAATTCTTCATTCTTTATCACTCAACACATTATGCATGTGTTCCTCCACTATAAAACCTTCCACTTGGACAGCATGCAGAGAGCTGATCTCACTTTCATGGACCAAGCATAGCAAATATTTTCTTTGAGCAGAGGAACCCTCACAGTTACCTTCAAAAATGAAGCCACAAGATTGTAGTGGAAGCTAAAAGACCGTTTTATGAGGCTGAGAGTGCTGATTTCAGATTTCTTTCTTTTGTTTTTTTATAGACCCCATAAAGCATCTAATCGGTATTCCCGTCGCCCGGGCCGCAGTATTGCTTAGTGGATCTTGGCTTTGATATGGCGCGATACATCTGGAATGAATGTGTGCTTGTGACAGTCGTTAGCTACGTGGCCCCACATTAAACATCGGTGGCAGGAATTCCCAGACGACAGGAAGAAGTGATCTAGAGCTCTGCAAATTCTGTGACCAAGATGAGCGGTGAACGCTTTACACCTCTCGCAGCATTCTAGGTACTTTTTGCATGTCAAGACATAAGACAGATTTGTTTTGAGAAAAATACGCTTTGGGTCTGAACAAATGTCTTTGTTTTGAAAAGGAAGGAAGTTGCATTTACAGACATTAATTGATGTCAGTGCGCTCATGTGTTATGAATGATGGCGAGATGCAGAACTCAATAATTTTCTACAGCGTATCGGAGGAGACGACAGATTGAGCACATGTTGTTTTCACAACACAGAGGAATTTTGCGCATTAAAATTGAGATGCCGTGTAATGAAACTTTAATGGTAGTCCAGAGCATTCTAAAAGCACATTATGTATCAGTAAGGTCTCATTAGCTGTAAGAGAGTGTACACTGATCATACAAGAGAAGCTATAATTGAGTTGTTTAGCTGTTTTGTGAAGAGTTTTAGAGTTCTTTTTCTTTGTTTCATTTCAGCCACTGTATACAGATCTTTCTGTATAAGTTTGATTAACACCACAGCCTGTGTGGATCCAAGATCAGATTGCTACCTCATGTATCTCTGTCATTTGATTTTGTGACACTGAAATAAGAGACACTGGTAATATGCACTAGTAAAACTCTACTCTACTAAGTAGAGTAAAATACGAATGGGACATGTTTGTTGACCACAAATACTCACACATGTCCTTAACCCTGGGTTATCATCTTTTTAAACCCATTTTTAGCTCTGCATTAAGCAAATGTTCCCTTTTGTAACTTTAAAACCGGGTTAGCAACACTTTTAACCCATGGTTATGAACCTGGTAACAATCCTAACACTAAAATGCAGTGCTAGGAGAATGTTACAGCACATTGTTTAGCAACTGACAACTAATCATAAAATAAACAGTTCTTGCCTCATTTAATATTCATGTACTTTGTACAATCACAGGAACTTTCACATGCGATGTTTAGTTTTAACATCTGTGGCGGAATTAAAAATGTCAAAACAGTGATGGCAAGTTCAAACTTGAATAAAGAAGAGACTTGTTATTTTTTTGCTTGTATGTCGACATTTTCACAGATGGACAAGCTGTTATTGAAATGAATTGCGTGCATGTTGCGATCTGTATTCGTCCAATCAAAGATGCTGACCTCTTTAATATGCAAATAAGAAAATAAGAACATTAACACAGATGTCGAGATGTTTAATCCTGACACTTGAATAAAGGTCCGGTCACATTTATTGTTATACACCAATTTTTTGTTTCCAAAATAAAGCCATTTGAGTAGGATTCTATGCGTCTAGAATTTCATGTGAGGGTGAAAGATTTGTCCACGCAGATTTCGCAACGGGTTAACGTTGGTCATGACCAACAGAAAGCTACTTGGTTTGCAAGTGACTCCTTTATGAACTGTGCTTCATATATCGCTACACTATTAACAATGGACAGTGGGATTTTTTGTGTCCACAGAATTTCACTAACGTGACCTTAATCCTTGATCATGTATGAACGGTATGGAACGAGACAACCCAGGATTATGTTTGCCCAGGGTTAGAATGGCCCTTGGTTAACAATAGTGTGAAAAGCCCAATAATGGGAATGAAATTAAAGAAACACAATCTTCTGCCTTACCGCTTTACCTTTCCTGTGGATTAGATGCTATCAGGTTATGGGAGTACCCCCCTCGTAACTTCAGATCATATCCAGATGTCCACACTGATTCCATTCTGATGGAAAGTCTATGCTCAAACAATGACATCCAGATTGTCTGGCATTGCCAGGTTTTGTTGCTTACACTCATTTGTAGATTTTGGCAAGGGAAAAATGCAAACTAATGAAATATTTCATTAAATAATAAAATATGTAAGATGAAAGAAATAGCAGATCCAAGGGGTCATCTACTTTCTTTTCTTTCTTCTATTTTTTTTTTAGTAATATTAGTGTACAAAACAAATCAAACCGAATGGAATGTGCAGATGTGGACCATTGTATGAGTATCAGGCTTGTCCTTGAATCTATGGAGTGATTAAACTCCTTGCAGTCAATGGGGTCTATATGGAGATATATGGAGCCTAATTTAGATTGAACCTTTTAGGTGATTACTTAATGGTGTAGCTAACTATCACTTGCCCGGGATGTGTGGTCACCTGCCATGTTTTTGTGACTTTTAATGGTAGAGCTCTTAAAAGGGTGAAAATATCACTCCTTCACACACACACACACATTCTCAACCCTTCAGTATTACTTTTAAAGCGGTGTTGCCTAAGCCTGCAGGAATGTGTATGGTCTGCCTGTAAACTTCTCTTAACGTCTTCATGCAGGCAGTAATATTTCCCTGGAGCTCTCTCCACATTATGGGGAAAGTGATTTTGCCATGTGGTGAGGAGGCTGCAATTTCAGCTGGCAGTTCTCTTTGAAAACCCCCCTCCATACCTGTTTTTAAGGGTGAAAGGATTCCCTCCTATCGTATTTTATCTCTTCACAAACCATTCTGGCATGACTGTCATTGTGGGTGACAGCAAGCACAAATTGGAGCTCTGTTAGTGCAGGGCTAATTGCTAACTTTTTAACCACATGGGTTTGGAATATGTATCTGTGATGCTGGTCTAAGGGGAAGGAAGGTTAACTTATGCCCCAGGGCAGTCCGTAGAGTGAGAAGGTAGCAACCGTACTGTGCAGCAGCATGTGGTTCCCATTCAGAGCCTTAGGAAGCTTTAGAAGATCCTTAGTCCATCCACAATTTAAACACACACTGATTTCAGGCTCTTGTTATGGTAGTTCTTAGCCTGTCTAGGAAATCTTTTGGTAAAGGTTTTACGAGATGTTGCACCTCAGGATAAAGCAAAACAGGGCTTTCCTTCCTTTCTTGTTTAAATTGATGAGGTACTCTGGGGTCTGTATTTTGGGTCAGATAACTTTAGCCATGTAAAGATCAAGATGGAGCAGAAATAATATTAAAGTTCTTCAGCATTCTGGAAGAGAAACGGAACAAGGATCAATGACAAATACAAGTGTCCGACATAACAAAAATGCCAGGTTCTAACAAATGCAATATTTGGATTTGTATTGGTTGTATATGGTCTTGAAAAACTTTTAAACTGTTTTCAACAAAAGGGGGACTTCATGTCCCACAAAAATATCAAAATGGGTTTTAATTTAGAAATTAAAAACAACAAAGGAGCTATTTTTAAATAATTAAATATTATAATTATAATTTATATAATTTCATATATGAATTGTATATGAATTGCATGTGTTTTTTAAGAAAATATATTTGATCCAGACCCAAAAAATGATAAGCGCTCATTACCACAGTTGTAAACACGACGGCTTTCTTCTAACATAAGGGGGTTTGGCGTCACGGCATATTTGTTTCCAGGTGGAATGTTAAAGAACGCGACACGCACGTCTCCCTGAAATCCTGTATAATTCAACCAATCCAATGACGACTTCGAAACTCCTGAAGTGTTTCCAATTTCGTGTGCCGTATGCATCAGACGTTCAGCCAACGGTCCATGGGCGTGACGTCTGAGGCTGAGACTAGTCATTGACCAACATATTTATTTTCCCCTGAAATGCACTATTAACTATAATAATAATAAAATATAGCTGCAAGCAGCGATGACGGGCCCAAGCCACCAGCGCAACCCCCACCCCAGTGGCATTAGGAAAACGGTGCACAGTGGGCACATGCATTTACAGTAACCCTATGGCAGTCTGGTTTTAAGGGTTACAGCAATGAAAAGGTTACACTATAACATCAAGAGTGTGAAATAGAAACAGAAGTAGATTTACAATAAGGTTTCATTTGTTAACATTAACTGTATTAGTTAGAATTAGTTAACAGGAGCAATAATTATATAGCATTTATTAATGTCAAGTTAATATTAAGTTCAAAACTTACTAATACATTTTTAAAATGTATAAAACTCTTTTCAAACAAGAAATTTGGGGCAGATTGGACATTGCATATTTTAGTTAGTGTAAAACATGACATTTCCTGTTGCCAACAGTTGGAGTTATAAATTATAACTGAATATTGGAATGTAGATGTTTTCATGCCAGGACTCTTACCAAATAAGTGAAGTGTGGGGCAGATCGGACATTGCATGTTTAAGTTAGTGTAAAACATGATATTTCCTGTTGCCAATAGGTGGTGCTATGATTATAAATGAATATTGCCATGTAATGTCTTCAGACCAGGACTTTTATGAAACTTTGGAAGTTTGAGGCAGAATAGACATTGTATGTTTGAATTACAACAACTATATATTTTCATGGCATTGTTAGCATGGTTTAGCACTTAGCTAAGTGTTGCTAGCATGTTTATTTTAGTGTGTTGCTAATAGTGCATCCAAGTGTTAAACGTCACTTCCTGTTGTCAGTATGTGGCACTATGACTATAACTGAATATTGGCATGTAGATGTGCTCAGGGCAGGACTCTTATCAATGTTCATCATGTTAAGTTTGGGGCAGATTGGACAATTAATGCCCGAGTTACAGCAACTTCCTCTTTCATTGCATTAATAGCATGCTTTAGCACTTAGCTAAGTGTCGCTAGCATGTTTTAGCATGTGCGCTATTTACTGTCCTGTATACGCTATTTTCTGTCCTGTTTTAACCCCCTTCATCGGAACGCTTTGTTTGAATAGGTCGTGGCGGATTGTAGACTCGGACGTAAACGCCCACTGCTATGATTGGCTAACAGTTGTGTATGTTTGACAGCCTACATCCTTCATAGATGGACGGTGCTGTGATTTAGGTTAAAAACGCGTAAATACTCAGTACATATGAAACGATCTGTGATAACAGACAAAGCAATAAAACCGTAATAAAAACCACGTAATAAAAACAGTTACTCATACTTGAGTGGTGCAGCATTACTGTCAGATCCAATATAGTCAGCACAGCATCATCTCTTAGTTTCAATATTTCTGAAAATTCTGCGTCAGATTTTGCCTTGTTTGTAAACAAATCCGCTGTAAAATGAAGTGAACAAAGGTCCGAGTTCATATACTGACGCGGTCTGGATCTTCATTAAAAATAAAGTTCATCCACTCTTTCCTAATGTTGGGATCAGAAGTAAGGCAATGCAAAGACTGTGTTTTTCCACAACTTGGCACTGCACAGCATCTTGTTGTCTTTGGAGCCGTCTTTATCATTTGATTTCTGCATAGACCTGGGTTTTCCTCTCTTGTTATTTACACTACATGTGTGAATTGATGGGCGGGGCTAAACAGGCAGTGATGTGGAAGCAGCCGTTGATCTTCTTCTGTGGAGGCAGTGTTTAGCCACAATATTACAACATAAAGTGGCACATTCCATAACCTGTCGTTTTGGCAGATTGGCTTCAATGTAAGCTGTTTTTAGACTAACGAGAAAGTTTTGAGTTCTGAAACTTACAGGATATTTTTTTAGTACAATGACCTCTTATCTGTCAAAAGATCAAGGGAATGTTGATTTCTCAGTTCATGACCCCTTTAACACTTGCTGAAGCTTTTTAATATGTTACTAGAAGTCCATAACAGTTTTAAACATGTCACTTCCTGTTGCCAGCAGGTGGTGCTATGACTATAACTGAATATGGCCATGGACATGAGTTCAGTACAGGACTACTATCAAACGTGTGAATTTTGGGGTATATTGGAAATTGTTTGCCTGAGTTACAGCAACTTCCTTTTTTGTAGGTATTGGGACGTTACATGCATGTCCCGAATTTTGTACATGTATGTGAAACGTGGGGGGAGGAGCGCTTTGGTGAAATTTTATTGGTGGCGCTATCAAGCCATTTTGCCACACCTAATTCTGAAACCCATATCAGATGTAAATTTTCGCCAGTTCTGACAGTTCTGTGCAAAGTTTTGTGAGTTTTGGAGCATGTTTAGGCCCTCAAAAATGTAATTCACTTTGGAGAAGAAGAAGAAGAATACACAGAGCAATTCCAAGAGAGTCCTCGCACCATTGGGGCTCGGCTCCTAATAATAATAATAATAATTTGAAAAACAATGGGACCCTGCGCCCCTAGTGGCTTGGGCCCTAATAATATTATTGTAGACATCCAGAAAACAGAATCACCCTAAAGCAAAAACTATTTTCTCATTGCAAATCCCACCAAAGCACTGAAATCCACTGCAATCTAGTCTCAGCGTTGTCTTAAACAGAAATTGCTTCACTGGTAAATGATTAAGTAGGGGACTTGCTGGCAGATTGTTAGACACTGTCTGTGTGAGGTGTTGGTGGTCTAGGGCACTGGACCCCCTGCTCTGCACATTTTGCATGTCCCCCTTATTTAAAACACCAGATTCACATCATCAGCTTGTTAGGAAAGATCCATGAACTGAACTGAGTGTGTCAGATAAGAGAGACATACAAAATGGGCAGAGCAGTGGGTCCCCAGGACTGGAATTGAGAATCACTGGTCTAGGGGATGGTCTGAAGATGATCTTTTTCTACTGTTTCCAAACAAACAGTCCTAGAGCTCAAGCTTTCTATCTCATGATGACGTATGCTAGTGCTGGGCAGTATGACCACAAATGTATATCACGGTATTTTCCAAAATTATACCGGTTTTACGGTACATGACGGTATTTTTTTTAATGCATGCCCGGGTGTTAACCATATTTTGTACTGAGTGAGAGAGGAAATACTGCAGTATATTGACTTAGAATGGCCTATTTTACTGTCATTATTGAGTGAATATTGTCAAAAAATA
>NW_015643579.1:175668-216126 GCF_001515625.1 Sinocyclocheilus rhinocerous | reverse complement strand
CATCATGCATTGTAATGTCAAGTTATTTTAAACTGCATTACTTTCTGGTCTTAAACTGCTGGTGATGGCGTTTGGTCTGCACACGCGTCTTACAGAAGTCTTACAGTTTTGAGTGAGTACATATGACTGAATTTCATTTCTGTTGTCTTTGAGTCAGTTACTGCTACAGAGCAACTGATGAGAGGTGTACAACCAGTCTGCTTATACCACAAACTTTTTTATATTGCACTGTTTATTCTCTTAACAAACGTCAAACATTTGTCAACAGCCTTACTGTTGTGCCAAAGTGGAGAATGGTGAAATATGGGTATTCTGATCTGTCCTGAAGCCCTGCGAGCAGTATAATTAACAACTCGGCAGCTCGCTCTGGTGGATTTGAATTAAGGGATACTTGAAATGAGCTAATAGCTGTGCAGTGCGCAATCAATCCTGACCCAATGCCTAGCTCTTAGTTCTTTTCCAAAACCAACCACAGTTTATGACTACCACTCTATTATGTTTCCACCATATTAACGTAAGCTCTGTCAATTTACGTGATGTCCAAGGTGCAGATGTTATGACTAACGTCACTTCAGAATTATACAGATGTCCATCTCTGAATTCATGCCACAGTTCTTCTAGCTTGTGGACAGTTTGCAACATATGCTACATTGGCTCTTTGTGGGACAGTCCCACCTCACTGATTATACAGGTGGAGGAATTGATTTGACATTTTATGATGTCAGAACAGCACAAAGGAGCCGATGTTGTCTTTCATCCTCCTTTTATAATACCTCCATCTTTGGCTGACATTGCGTTCTGTTAGCACAGCTGTTCAAACCGGCCTCTCTTGCCAACGGCAACACCGTAACCCACCTGACACTGTCTTTGCTGAGGGCAGCCGTAGAGGGCCCTCATAACCGCAGCCCTCTTTTGAGAGAGCGTGGTTTGCTCGCAATCCCATCTTGCATGGTTTCCACAGGACGGCTTTTGAAGTGATTCAGAAAAGAGAGCTTTTGTCTGCGAGAGCTGTTTGATGTATTATCTATCGGCCCATAGTTTCTGAAATCAGCAAGGTAAACAGATCAGGTTGATGAGATTCAATGGCACAGATAACAGGAGTGAGAGCTTCATGTTTTACCGTCACAAATGAGCCTCTGCATCATTAGCATGTGAAACACAGTAACGCTGAGTCAAAAAGGAGGGCCCTCGGATTTAAAAGCTCCACCTTTGATCAGCGTCCTAAACCACACCAAGGCTTAACATTATTGCTTTTGAACCTTGCATTGTGATTCTTTCCCTGTTAGCTTTGTGCCATTTTGTTATCTTACACTTTTTAAATCTCTTGTAATACACTCATATATTTTTAACAGACCTGTACATGTAGGTCTGTAGAGACTGCTATTTTGGACAGACAGACAGATTTAAAGTTTATCTTTCAATTTATTCAATTCTTATTCATCTGGACTATTTAGCATATGTTAATATTTGTAGAAAGTAAGGCTCTCAATTGATTATAAAATACATGGAATTTAAATCTATCAATCATATATCAATATTTGCTGAGAAAAGTCAAAGCCCAAATTTTAATCCCTCAGAATTTAAAGGCATTACATAATTGTGGTAGATTAGTAAATCATGGAATAGACATATCAGAAAGGGGCTCTAGAAGTCCGTGTATTGTTTGTTTTTCTTTCTTATTATTAAACATAAATCTATCACTATAGCATACAGTCCAATCCATTTTTCAATTGAGTTCAATCTGTCTGAAGTGGACAGTTCTCACAAGACATGTTTTTATGTTATGTCTGCAATATTATTTTGATTGCTGTTCTGTGTGCACATGCAGACTGATATCATGGTCAACACATTGCATCTTGCTGTTTTTATCCCCCCAGTGTCTTTTGGGTTAAAAACGTATTAATTGTTAAAATTTTGTAATAAAATTGACAGAATTTGAAAACTGAAACTTTGTCTCATATGAAAAGTAACAGCGCACAAAGCTTATTGCGATCTATTGTATGGGAGGTGCTGTACAAATAATATTCCATCAAGTTTTGTTCATGCGTCAAATGAACACAGCATTGATCGATTCTTGGTATTTAAAGGGGTCATATGATGCGATTTCAAGTTTTCCTTTCTCTTTGGAGTGTTACAAGCTGATTGTGCATAGATAAGATCCCTGAAGTTGCAAAGACTAAAGTCTCAAAACCAAAGAGCTATTCTTTATCAAAGTTAAGACTCTGCCACGCCCCCCTAAAACGGCTCGTTCTAACACGCCCCACATATCTACCTCACTATGTGAAAATATTAGCATAATGCCGCCCAAATGTGCACGCAAAGAAAGAAGGCGCGTAGAGGACTTACAATAATGTACAGTATTTGAAAAATAATGTGTTTTTTGAACATTAAAGCATGTCAACATATTCTGTTACACCAAATACACAAAATAATGATCTTTAAAAAAGCATCATATGACCCCTTTAAGAATCAATATCGGTTCAAAAAGAGAATCAATTAAAATCAAGAAATTAATATTTTCAACCCAGCCCTAGCTGAAAGTGTCCTTTCATCTCACTTGAAGCCTTGCAGTGGAGTCTGGATCCATGCAGACTTTCATCATATCTAATGAAAAAAACAAATACAGTGAAGAAACCCTTCGCTCAGATTCATCTGCTTTTTTGCATGACTCATTGCATTTGAAAAATTTGGACATTATGGACCCCATAGGTTCTCTGTAAACTCCACAAACAGCATGAACAGCATTTAAGCGAGTGTCGAGCTGGGTCTCCATAGAGCAAGTGTGAAGAAGACCACAACCACCAGTGGGCAGTAGAGTAGACCACTAACGTAGTACCTCAGATGTTGGTGCTTGTGAGTGGAGCTGCTTTGATTTTGTCAATGTTGCTCAAGAGTGTAAAATATCAATGAATAATTGTACAGCTTGTACCTCGGAAGACGTCTTTGTAAGTAAATCATGAGTGATTCCTTGATGCTATTATACTGCAGACATTGAATGCAGTCATAGAAGCACATATGTGCTTGTATTTCTTTGGTCAAGAGCACTGCAGCTGCCAAAAAATGCATGTGCACCTGTAAAAGCAAAAAGGAAAGAAGGAATCGTACAGATATAAACTGTGCTTGCCCTATTGGAGCAGCACATAAAAGAACTGTCCAATTTAGGTAGTCTTGAAGTCAGCGTTTCTGTTGGCGAGCCAGCCCTCGACTGTGGTTCACCTGGTCTCACATTCACGCTAATTAAAATCCTGTGGTCATCTTTATAAACCGGTTTCACTTAGAATGCAGGTGTGGGGGAAGCAACACTGAGGTTCGCCGAGGTGTCAGTCATTTACCCTTCAAATGACTAAAGTTGTCATGAAAATATGTTAAAATTAGGGCTGTCAGTTTAACGCGTTAACTTAATTAGTTATGAAAAAATAACGCGATTAAAATATTTTAAAGCAGTTAACGTACTGGCCCCGCCCCCAGACCTGTACGTCATCTTACATTTCATACAGTTGACTGTTGACAAATATGATGCAGGGCAACAACTCCATAAAAGCAGTTATGCCCTAAAATTCAAGATATTAGTGCAAAAATGCCCCTGTATGTGTTTCTGTCTCATATTTATATCACACAAGCAGGGAGAGCAGTAGGCTATTACACAAGTGCTGATTTTGTCCTGAATATCACGAGTTTAAATGTGATTTTATACAACAGTTCAGTAAATAAGAAGTTGATGTTGTGTTATATTTTAATAATTTTAAATTTGCAAAGAATATATTACCTTTAAAGCCATAGCAGAATTGTGCGTCTTCGAGCAACACAGCGGTGTTTAGTTTCTGAATGAATCCACGTTATAATAATAATAATAATAATAATAATAACAACATTAAAGGGATAGTTCACCCAAAATTTTTTTATGTCGTAATTTACTCTCACATTCCTCATGTCGTTTTAAACCTTTCTTTTGTGGAACATAAAAGAAGGTATTTTGAAGACTGTTGGTAACAAAGCTGTTTTGGTTACTAATGACGTTCATTGTATGAACAAACAATAATGAGATGTTTCTCAAGCTGGCAGATTTAGTTTCTTATTTAGAGTATCATTTAATTATTATTATTATTTATAATAATAATAATAATAATAATAATAACAACATTAAAGGGATAGTTCACCCAAAATTTTTTTATGTCGTAATTTACTCTCACATTCCTCATGTCGTTTTAAACCTTTCTTTTGTGGAACATAAAAGAAGGTATTTTGAAGACTGTTGGTAACAAAGCTGTTTTGGTTACTAATGACGTTCATTGTATGAACAAACAATAATGAGATGTTTCTCAAATGATCTTCTTTTATGTTCCATAGTTTATGTTAGGCCGTTGTAGCATAAATGTTTGTGTAATTATTTTTTTTATTGAATCAAATAAAATATTTTTAAAGCTACAATTTGTAATGTCTACTTGATACTTTCTCATTTAACACAAAAATATCTTTAAATAATCTTTTGTGGGTATTTTCACAGTCAAATTTACTTTGCGATTGATTGCGATTAATTAGATTAATTAATCAAAGCATCATGTAATTAATTAGATTAAAAATTTTAATCGACTGACAGCCCTAGTTAAAATATAAGATCCCTGTTTTGCATTAAGCCCGTGTGGATGTCAACACTCACCACTGGTTGCCAGATCCCGTCATGGTGTGCTTATATTCATCCACGTTCTTGTTTTGCACAGCTGTTACTCTCATTCTAATTATGTTGTCATTGTTCGGTGTTACCTGGCATTGAGGCTTTGAGCTGAACCTGGCAACCACAACATCCTGCTGTGGTACAAACGAGAGCTGCTAAGTATGATATGTGTGTAGATGAAACTCTGGCTTCTTCAGCCTTGGTACCTCGAGCTCTGGGTTCAGCAATCCCGCTCTCATTTTCCGGGAAACATTTTGAAGAGATTTTTGAAAGAGAGATTGTTTTCTTCCTATGTTTTATGAGTTTGTGAGTCATAGGTTTATTGCATCACATAATACTGATCATGTCCAACTGCGTTGCCAGTACCTCCCTTCACTTGGGTTGAGCAAAAATCTGGAACACATGCTTTTGAAGTTCAGACATCAAACTTCAGCACGTTTGAGGAATGCCTTTGTGCATTTTACAGCATTGTTTCGAGCTTCAATTAGCAGCAACCATCATAACGCGCCAGTTTTTCTTTGTCTGACCACTGATTGGTTGCTCAAATCTGACTGATGGATTTGTTTCCTAGACTTCTGACCTTTGTTTCAGTAAATCTACACTAGCCTATTCAGTTTTCTGCTCATTTGACAGTTAAAATTCCCTGTCTTCACACGACAACACGGTTTCCAGCGATCTGACTTTGAAGTCCCACCTTTAAAAGAGAGCTCTTCCTTTGAGAATCACTAAATCACCCGCCCACCGTCCACTCTGGTGCCCATATAACAATGAATCTTCAGGTGGAATGGTGAAGGGTGCAAACCCGCCTGATTTAGAGGGCTCAAGTGAACCCCAGCCAGTGGCGAGACTAATTTGTGCACATGTGCAATGTGTCTGTCTCACTCTTTCTTTTTCTTTTCTCCTTTTCACATCTTAGATTGTGTCAGTATACGGCTGTATTTATGAACACACACAAATAACTGTCGAAGACCACTACCTCTTTGTCAAGCTCATTGACTAAAGGCTCTATCAATCTCCAAACAGTGCTTTGACCAGCTTTAAGGTTGTTTATTTCACATATGTTTTCCACACAGACATTTTTTCCCTGACTGAAAATCCACAGCAATTCTCATCAAAAAGACCTCAGCAGGTTGATCGAGATGCAGTGGTGAAAGGCGGACACCTCCCAGGCTGCTTATCCAGATCTTGACTCTTCCTTTAACACCATTTCATTTCAGTTTAAATGTGAATGCTTCATTGTATTCAGTTCCTGGTCTCGAGGCAGCATTTCCCACACTCATCTCTTCTGAACAGAATGCTGGATTCATGAGTTGTGTTTTTGTTGTGATTCACACATCCTTCAAAACTTGGATTGTATAGTATATGAAAATGGTCTTCTTGACACTTATTAATACCATCTGCAACATCACAGAGTAAACCGCATTTGGAACAACGGTGTCAGTGTTTTTGCATTGTCACTGGGCTTGACTGAGTGTAGTGCTTTACTACACGGTGGCAAAAAAGGTTTCAATTAAAAAAAAACAACAACAGAATATTAATAAAAGGATATGAAAACTGATCCAGATAGAAGAATCTGTTAATCAAGTTAAAAGGATTACACATGATGTGATGTTTATTAAAGGCTCTGGACATAAAGCATCATTATATTCAAAAATACATTAAAAATGGAATTCATTTATATCATGGCTTAAATACACCTCTTCTATGATTAAATCATATGACGAAATGAATTTTAATTGGGCATAAGGTAAAAATATGATGTCCTGAATCATAAAGGGGAACAAAAAGCATCATTACAAAGAAAATAAAACCATATTGAGTTTGGTATAATATTAAAAATAAAATAAAATAAAATAAAAAACATATACTTTTGTCATATGGTGAAACCAACTTCCGCAAACATACAGGGGGAAAAAACGCACCGTAAAGAGGACCTCTTAAGGCCCTCACATCTGTGTCAAGGTCAATACGTTTCCTAAAATTTCAAATAATTTGATCTTTTTGATTTGAACGTTCAAGGTGAGTTCAGGTTGTAAAATAACTTGTGATGTGACTCCCCCAAAACATAATGATATTTATGAATTATTGATTCATGATATTGGTGAAGAATATCTTATAAAATGTTTTGAAAATAGTGATTAAGATGTGTACACTCTTAATTTATATATTGAAGGTGCAAAGAAAATGTTTTTTACCTTTAACTTCATGTTTATACTAAATGGCATTTTTAGAGTAATTTAAATGTACAATTTTTCAATACAAGCCATATTAAACCAACATGAATACAAGTGGAACTTGGCACATGCATTTTAAAGTAGATTTAAAAAAAAATAAAAAAAGATTTTTCCTTTTCATTGTTTTGGAAACTCTTATTTGTTACTGATCCACATACAAAGAGGTTAGATGCTGATGTTTTGGATTATGGTTATAAATGATCGTGTAGATTGTACATACATAGACATAAAGCTTATTTTGTTGTTTTATGGCCCTTCAGAGGAGATCTAAATGTGTTTGTTATCATTTCATTGCATGTGTCAAAATAACACAAACATCTTTTCTTAGTTCCTTCAAGCTAAACCCAAGTGTGTATTTTCTTATTGGCCGAAACTCAGCAAGCCTTTTTCGGCTTAGTGTCCGTTTATAAACTCGTAAACTCTCAACATGAAGTACAGTCCAACTAATCCCAACTCTGGGAGAGTGTTTATATCAAGGATAAAACAGTGAGGAAACGGGATGTGAGGCATTCCACGATGAAGCACAATTTCTTGTAAATATTGTAACTGCCTGCATTATATTATCAAATGGAGAGTGTGGTCCATGTGGGAAGAGTGAGATGCCAATATTGTATGTTGTTGTTGGCTGAGACAGGCCCCTAAACTCTGTTCTGCTTTAGGGCCAAGTGCTAACAGTTGTGAGGAATTGTGGTGGCAGCAAACGCTCACTGTCGCACCCCAGGAGGAGAAATTACCCCAGTTAGTTGCAGATAATTAACACGCTGCCCCAGTAGTGATTGAACCAGCAAGGAAAAACAAGCAGAACTCGAAACAGCACTGTGGGAAGGATTCTTTCACTAACACACACATGCAGGAATACACATCCATGCAAACATACATACACCACAGTACAGCACCCTTGTATTTGTAGTCCTATTTCACAACTCATTCCCTAGAGAAAAGTTGCCCATTCTACAACAATTCCTCTCATCACAGTGGTTGACACAGATGACTCACCTTTTTAGTGGATGTCAGTGGTAGGAAGAAACCACAGTCCTCCCGTCTGCATTAGCTCTTAGGTTTTCTTTACGCCACTCAGCACAAATTCATATTATTGCATAAACGCAGCACACATATTAACAAGATACAGTAGTCACACTGTCAGCTTAAGCAGTGCTTTATATTTTGGTACTAAGGCTGTTTTTGCCACATATAGTGTGTTGAACTCATTATTTGGAAAAAAAAGAAAGAAGACGGCATCTGAAGGGCTTTTTACTCACCCTTACATTGTTTCAAACCTATAAGACTTTTGTTAGTCTTTGAAACACAAATAAAATATTTTAATGAAAACCTATTTCTGAGAGAGTCTATTCCACCACAACTTGCCTCAAATGCTTCAAAAAGTTCATAAAGAGATCTAAAACGAATCCATATCGATTGAGCAGTTTAATGCACGTCTTTAATCCGATCGACACAAATAAATAGAGCACATCAAAAATGGTCAACAGCAACTCGACTGCTCTTACTAGACGTGCGAGAACAAACCTCTTTAGTTCTTGCAGAAGCTCCAACGTTCTTACGTGGCACAAGAAGAAACCTCACTGGTCAAGCAAGCATGTTTGAGCTTTCTTTTATTTGTTTTGCTCAAGAAATATGCATTGATCAGTGTTTCTTTGTGAATAAAAGCATAAATGAAATCTTTTTATCATATAAAGTGATTGTGTTCAGAGTCAGAAGACTTGGATTAAACCGCTGGATCCAAACAGCTTACTTTTATGGTCTCCTTATGAACTTTTTGGAATGGACTTTCAATTAAGGTTTATGAAGATGATCAAAAGTCCTATCTGTTCCTTAACATTTGGATGGAAATATGGTCCTTGTTTTCATGTAAATTAAATTTTATGAAAAAAGGAGAAATTGAACGTTTTGCACTGTCTTCCACATTGGTGTGGACCAGTGTTAATTTCGTTGACAAATAATTTTCGTCATAATTTTCGTCAATGAAGACTAAAACTAAAAACAATTCATATGACTAAAACTAAATGGCATTTTAGTCAAAAGACTATGACTAAAACTAAATCTAAATTTGCTGTCAAAATTAACACTGGTGTGAACAGCATGGCTGTCTGGATCTCTTTACTGCAGACACGCATGAGCCCCCACAGCCATGCAACCCAGCAGGCTTTTCTATGACAGCAGCGGCTTTGCAGGAAAAGGGGGTACGGGTTTCTCAGGGTGACGTATTTTTCATGACAGGCTTCCTGGCAGAGTCAGACTTCCTGTGGGGCATGCAGTGTGAGAAGGGTAAATTTCTCCCAGAGAGCTGTGATAGATCCCAGCACCTTAGAAATGTTGTCCTGTGACCCAGACAAATGAGCAGACAGGTCCTATACTGCTCACAGCAGTAGAGGGGATTCCAAGGAATTGTCTTTTTGTGAGTAATTGAATTATTCATTCGACTGATTTTTTTTTTACAGTTAATGTAGGAAGGGTTCTAAAAGAATCATAGATCGCATATGAACACACTAGCTCACAGCTTCTCCCGTGAGCCAGTGCTGCTGTACTGCAAGATTGGGGTTTTATGTTGTCCTTTGGATTTAGTCTCCATATTAAATGAAAAGTTTGCCCAAAAATGAAAATTTGCTGAAAATTTACTCACCCTCAGGTCATCCAAGATGAATTTACTTCTTCTCCAGAACAGATTTGAAGAAATTTAGCCTTACATCCAGGGCCGTTTCTAGCCAATTTGACGCCCTAGGATGACACGCTGATCCTTTAACAATGCATTGGCGCAAAAAACGCGCACCTTTTGGACAAATCTGCCACAAATATTTGGACAAATGTGCCACAAAAGTGCCACAAATACTGCCTAAACAAAATACAGATTTTGTGCACTTTATTTGCTGTACCAATATTTTAAATTGGCCTTTGAACTTAGCTTTATTGCATGGCAAAAAAAAAGTGTTACCTTGCCAAAGCACTGACAGAGCCCACTGATCTAATGGCGTTGTTGAGCGCTCCAAATGCAAACTTTGCATGCAACAATCAGGCAGCAATTGACAGCACTCTGATCTAGTGGCATACAGGCATCGTCAGATTGACAGTACTCTAGCCCAATAATGTTGGGGGATCCAGTGGGGGCGGCAGTCATATTTCAGGGTGACCGTGCCTCTCTTTATCACAACCCTGCTAAAAGTGCCAGTACGTGCGCTCATTGGCGCCCCTTCAGCTGGTGGCGCCCTAGGCGACCGCCTAGCTCGCCTATGCCTAGAAACGGCCCTGCTTACATCACTTGCTCACCAGTGGATCATCTGCAGTGAATGGGTGCCATCAGAATGAGAGTTCCAACAGCTGATAAAGACATCACAGTAATCCACTAGTAATTGATGTGACTCCAGTCTGTCAATTAGTGTCTTGTAAAGCAAAATTCTGTGTGTTTGTATGAAACAAATAAGTCATTAAGGCATTTTAACTTTAAGCCATTGCTTCTGGCCAAAAATATCAGTCCATAATCCATAATAACTCTTCCTCTTTTGAAAAAGTCCACCCCTGTTTTCATCTCATATCAAAATGCACCAACATATGTTTAGAACTGTTTTCGCTTAATCTGCATATTTCTCTCCTGATTCAGGCGAGATAGCTTTTTCACTGGAGAAAGCA
Source organism: Sinocyclocheilus rhinocerous (assembly GCF_001515625.1). Classification (NCBI taxonomy): domain Eukaryota; kingdom Metazoa; phylum Chordata; class Actinopteri; order Cypriniformes; family Cyprinidae; genus Sinocyclocheilus; species Sinocyclocheilus rhinocerous. Next base: position 205,581 of record NW_015643579.1, on the reverse strand, counting down.
ATATTATGGATAGGGGACTCTTATTGTAAGCCAGAAGCAATGGTTTAAAGTTAAAAACACCTTGATGGATTGGCCAGTGGCCTATGGTGTTCCCTTTTGCCTAAAACGTAAACATCCATAATACACTTTTAATTTGGCACCAATCCTCTGTTGATCCAACTATTTGTGGTGCGGGAATTAAAGAATGTGGAAGTAGATTTAACAAAAGCCCTGGAGCTGTCAAAAGTCCACTGGATGATGCAAATGTCATGTAACACGGAAAAAGAGTACTCATTGTTCATTTACATATACTTCCAACATTATAAATATTTTATTGACATTCTGCAAGCTTATTCTTTAAGCGCATATTAGTGTATTATCAATTATAGTTCCATATTACTAGTGATGCACCAAAATGACTTTTTTACCGAAACACAAAAAACAAATTGTGTTCTCAGGTGATAAATTAAACCAGTCATAGTAAAGTTCTTCGACGACAAGCCAACTCTTGACATTTTCCTATTGTGTGCACAAAATAAACACAGACACAGTCCAAATGTGTTATCTGGGAAGCGATAATTAAATGATTTAACCCCTTCAAAACAATTTAGGCTAAAACCGAAAATGTAGTTTTGTTGAACTGGAGTATTTTTAGTTTGCTGACATATTGTTTCAAAAATGGACTGCATTTGTGTATACTGGTGTATATTGATTTTGGAGTAAGTAATAGACGTGTACTTGTGTAATTATTAAATGTCACAACAATACACTTCACCTTCCTGTGATGTTTAAACGACACCTGTAAGATGAGAGCAGCCACAGTTCGGCATTTATTGTAGGAAACTCTTAATAGTAGGAAACAGCTCAAATACTTTCTGCTTGTACTGTAAGTGAGGCACGAGATCAGCCCATAGCGTGAGACATGTTCTGATAACAGAGGCTAATTTATAGGAAACAGATTTGAATGCAGAGGAATCTCTCCAGTGACTCACTGCTGGAAGATTCTGGTTTGGGAATTGAGCAGGAACACTGGAATTGCTTGCTGTAAGCTGAGAGAGACCGACAGAGTGGGAGAGAGCTGGCAGAGAGGACAGGACAGGACACGGATTGTCAACATCCACCCTTCCTTTGCAGACCGCCTCTCGGAAGGATTTGCAGTGACTTTTTCAAACGATTGGCAGTTAGCGCCTGGAAAGGCGGCTCAGGTCCAAGAGCAAATCACTCCTCTCTATTATTCCCAGAATCGGAAGTGTCCCATTCCACATTACAAGCAGGTACGGCAATGGACCTGTTAACTGCTTTGGTTTGTCGTTGTGAAAAGCATCTGGCAGTGAATGAAAGCTAATCATGACCGGTTGTTTAGAGAAAGACGCTTGCTCTAATGGGTCTGGAGGTGGGGCGGCCCAAAGTGTTTGAGATGATGGCGGGATTGTGAGAAAGAAAATGCATACATGAGGTCATCTGCAAGAACATCTGTGTCTGATTGTTGTCTCTCTCTGAGGGCTCACGTTTTTACAGCATCACGTGCAGTGTGGACATTAGGATATCCTCAAAAATTTGGTTGCGTTTGTGGGCCAAATTTCACACTTCTGTCCCTCATGGATGCCTAACAGTCATGAACGAACATATTATAGTAAGTATTGTTTTAGGTCTAGCATAGAACATACTCGCCTCTTTATATGAGACAAAGGCAGTTTAAGTCAAGTGATGATGGGAGCTTTATCTAAATGTATATTTCTTATAATGCCTTCCCTATTGCTTTGTGTTTTGTACTGGATGAGACAAAATACCACTTTACCAATAAGGCAAAAAAAGTTTATTATTATATTATAAACATTAACATCATGATTTTCTGTAAAGCTGCTTTGAAACAACGTGTATTGTGAAATGCACAAAGCCATGTGGTACAGATCCCCAAAAATATCAGGTAATTCGACCTTTCTGCTTTGTAAAATATATTTTGTTTTTATATTTCATTATAAAACGTTTTTGTGAATGATTCAGATGTGTATATTGCCATGTATTTACTGCATAAAAAATTTAAAAAAAAAAAAAAGTAACTTGATGGTTTACACCAGTGGTTCCCAACCCTGGTCCTGGAGGCGCCCCAACACTGCATGTTTTGCATGTCTCCTTAATCAAACACACCTGATTCAGATCATCAGCTCATTAGTAGAGACTCAAAGACCTGAAATTGGTGTGTCAGAGAAAGGAGACATGCAAAATGTGCAGTGTTGGGCTGCCTCCAGGACCAGGGTTGGGAACCACTGGTTTACACCACATAAGAGTCATTGAATTTTCTTTCCTTGAAAATAGTATAACAAAATTTTCAAAACCCTATGAAACCAACATGCAAAGTACATTTCTAATAACTTGTATTTTAAACTAGATTTTCCGTTTTCTTTAATCAAACACTTTTATTTGTCATTGACCCACACACTTTTACATTCCTTGCACACTCTATGTGAGTTTGTGTGTGTGTGAATACACATTGTCTGTGCTCCACAATGTGGGTTTAGAGGTTTATTCAGTATAATAGCATTTTAAATAAACAGCCCTTGCTTGGAACAGACTCCACTTTATTATGTGGCTGATAGTTGCAGCCTAAGCCAGAGAAGGCAGCTGTCATATATCTGTACAAACACTGAGTTCGGAAATGGAGAATTATGTCACTGGAATGGCAAGCTTGTGTGAGGGGAACCGGCAGGCAGGCCTGTTTTCCCATGAGTCCACTGCTGCCAGTAAAGAGTTACTGAACTGTTATGAGAGACTGAAGCTAAATCTTACCTTATGTTTGGGGCATTTGCTTCTGTTTGTTAAGTCTGCTTTTCTTTGACACTCTTGAATACTTTGTCTGTCATTATGTGTCTCATCTCTTGCAATAATCTGCTGTATGTCCCCTCTAGATGATGCTTTTCATTATCGACGTGATTTTCGTGGCTTTGTCCGCATTTGTGGTCTCTGGACCCCCTGGTGGACATGCTAATTTTCTCTTACCACACGCGTGGCCTCAAGTTAAGCCATATGTGACACAGTTCTTTGCTTCTGAGGTCTTACGCCTGAATCAACATGGACGTGCAGCTGTGACGGTTTCAGCTCAAGTAAATAATGTCCTTTAAAGGAATGTTATGGGTTCAATCCAAAAATCTATTTTACCATCACATTGTTCCAAACTTATGACTTTTTTGTGTGTGAAACATAAAAAGCACTATAAACGTGGACATAAAAGCGCTATAAACATAGTAGTGCAGCCAGAGAAACAGACTAAATTTATGTCAGTATTCACTGATAATCTTGACATCCACCACAGCTCTCCTTTGTGTTTATGAGAAGTTCATCAGAGTATGACCTTCTCATTAGAGTAGAAGTAGAGATGTTCAATTGTGTACTTGGAGAGGATGGCACTAGAGGTCTACACGGAAGACCCGAGACCCGAGGTATATATCCGGGTCGGGTCCCAATCTATTACTTCGGGTCCCGGGTCTGTTTAACATTGTGTGTAATACCCGAGTCGATCGGACTCGGAGAACACCTGGCAGTCAGTCGAGTCAGTCAGCGCTGTGCGTGTGTTGTTTTGTAACTTTCAACTTGTAAAATTAGGATGAGAGTCGGTAATTTGAAATAAGGTGGAAAAAAAACAACAACAACGCGAGCGACGTCATCAGAAGCAGGGTGGTCAGTGTAGCACATTTACGGGTCTCTTCGGGTTCGGGTACGAATTTTTGGACCCGTGTAGACCTCTAGATGGCACTAGCAACGGCATGGTCATGGGTTCAGTTCCCTGCAAATGCATGTGCTAATAAAATATTTGGCTTTTGTCTGTTTTAAAAGCTATATACTACTGTTGTATTATATACTAGTATTTGTATATACTAGTAGCTATACAACTGTTAACAGAGCTTAACTTGTATTGGACTTGGAACATTCTATTAATAAATCTGAAGCGTGTGTTTGTAACAGGGTGATATTCTGAAAAAGAAAAGTGAAAAACATTCACTTTTTGACCTCCGATTGCATCTGTACATTTTGACCGTGATCAAAGCTCTGCTGCCAAACTGCCTTTCATCCTTCAGAAATGTGTTCAGATCTCTTCCTAGAGCTGCCAGATGAATTCTCATGAACCTGTTCCTGGTCTGTAGCGTAGCCAGGAAACCTGCACCTCCATCCAACCATGGCTCTGGCCAGACCACTGCGGTCATCAGTGTGCTCTCCCCCATCCTTGTGGAAATGCCTCAAATCTATATATAAAATTAACTTTGTTAATTTAAAAAAAAAGTATAATTAAAAATATAATAAATGTATTATAAAATAAAATATAATACATAAAACATATCATCATTTACTTTCACTTATTCTTTGCGTGGAGCCAATCTGTGAGACTGTCTATTGGTCGAACATCTTTTCACTATACAAATGTACAGGTCAGAGTAAACAATCTTAAAAATTGTTACATTGTGTAAGATGTAACTACACGTATGCCTGTGTTTCCGTCCTCCTTATTCACACATGTTTAGATGGAAATGAATGGAACACCAAAGTCTGCTTTGACCGCACATTCACCCATGGTAAAATGCATTTCAAAATATGCCTTGATCTGCGGTTCTCAGTGGTATTTTGTTTCCATTGGTGTTTTTTGGCTTCATTTTGGTTCTTGAGTTATATCTTTTTGTACCTATCAGCTGACATGACACATTATATATATAACCTGTGGTCCTTCCACTCTTTCCACCAATAACAGTAATGCTGTGAGTGACAGCTGTTTTGGCTTCTGTATCAGAGTCTGAAATGTGTTGGAGATTCTTCTTCATCAGGCTTCATCAAAACAGCTTGTTGCACAGTGGAGCGAGGCTTATTTGAGTTGGCAGGCTGATGGCAGCGAGCAGAAGCAAAAACGTACAACTTCCCGTTTCTACTGAATTACATCCAGCTCACTGCTGCTAGGTATTGACATTCTGTCAGTAAGCTCCTCGTTTTTACAGTCGTGGTTTCTGTTCAAGTGTGTGTTCTGCTCTACCTCAAAGTCCACATACAGGTCAACCTGTTCACTCTCTCTCCTTTTTTCTTGTTCTTTCTTTTTATCTTGAACCATTTTCCCATTAATCTCTTTTTCTTTCCGTTTCATTCTTTCCTGTTATATCTCACTCTCTGCTTTATTTCTTTCACTCATTCTCTCTACTCTGGAAAGAGCCTTTCAGCAAGGTTAGTGTTTTTAGAGCAGGGTGGAGGGAAGCCACACAGCTAGATATGCACCAAAGCAAAATGGCCAGTTAACTTTCTATTTAATCATAGATTATATTGTATTGGACATATTCTGTAATGATCCATGGTATTTTGTGCTTAAGTTACGTTTTTTTCTTTTCATTCTTTTAATTTTGTCGCATGCTGCATTTTTTCCCCCTCAGCAGTTTACGTTCTGCTCATTTCAGCTTCTGAAAGAAAATGAGAAGATTCCGTTCAGTTGGTAGTCTTCTCAAGTGTGTGATACAAAGTTAATGTACCAATGCGCATAATAGATTTAGACTTAAAAATGGGTTTGGAAAGTCTCAAAGGATTCTCAGCAAACTCAAAACACAAAACTCAAAACTCAGCACACTGCATCATGCACATTTATGTGTTTTTAAGAGAATTTTACATGTTGCTCCTCTCGTGTGTATGAACAATTTCAGTAAAAACTAGAGGCAATGTGGAACATGCAAGTTTGTATTCCATGTTGCATGTAGGTGATAGCTATTAAAACTAAACGAAATTAAGGTGATTGTTTGTCCATAAAATGGCTTAAGCACATAGATTCAGAGGGGAGCTAATTTTTAGATTTATACTAAAAAAACTTTCTTTGACCACAAAATTTTTTTTTTTTTTTATATTAAAACTAAATAAAATAACCTCTGATCTGTGTGCATATGGCTTTATACTCTCTGATGATAAAAGAAAAATCTGGCTACAGGTTTTTATGCTCTTATAAAATACAAAATAATTGTCTTGAGTGAGAATGCCCAGGAAAACAGTGATATAACCTGTGTTGTAAGTTGCCTTGGTGACAGAGGCTGATGGCTACAACATACTGTACTGGGAATTCACAATGGCAAATTTCCCAATGATGTTCAGTCCCTACTGTCTTATATTTTCTAGGATAAATCCGACCGCATAAAAATGAATTTATGGTGAATTAGTTTCAGGACTCTGAAGCAGACAGAAAAACACTGCAAAGCATGATACAGATGTCTAGTTATTCAAGTACAGTAGCACAGATCTAGTGATGGGTAATATTACAGTATAAGGTAAACTGTGAATTGTAGAATTGTTATATACTTTTTTTACAGGTTGATTACAGGTATTATCATTGAAGGTCCAGTTTTAGTTTGAATAAAATATCTAATTTGTTAAATGTCATATTTGTGACGTATTGTGTCCTGATCCTGTTTCCATAACTCTCCTGTCTCTTTCTACTTCCTTATAAATACAATTCTAAAAAGCACAGTGAGTGTGGAATTGTGGCATTCATCAGAAGGAGTGAGACTGTGTCTGTATCTCTCCAGATCCGTTACATTTCCTCCCAGATAGAGAAAGTGGATTATAAACTTCCCTACTTCATCCTACTTCTTCCAGGAAATCTGAAACTGTTTCTGTTTGATTATTTTAGTAATTTAATTGAAGTACTAATTGGAGGTCCAAGCACCAAAGCTGCTGGAATCAGTTGTGTTTGTACTGATTTTCTTCTTCCTCTGTGTTTATTTTTTTTGCTCTAAAAGAGTTTGCCAGAGACCATAAATCGCAGAGACCCCAAAATCAGTAGTACAGTGTATACTGTGTGCATATATATCCTATGGACACTATAATAAGCAAATTTACACTTTTGCAATAACCCTAATACCACTTGGACTAAAATAAAAATTATTATTTTTTTCTTCCTCTGAACCCTTGCTCTGAATTAAATGGTTATATGGAACGTATGATCTTATATACATTTTAAAAGCAAGTTTGTTTTTTTCCCAAACTCAGCCCTGGTTTCTAAGACATTTCATATGTATTGTTTAGAGATGGTAAAAGTTAACAGATTTATAAAATCATTTCACAGAAACAAGTCAGTTTATTTTTTGATGAGACTGCTAATGACTAAATGACATATCCTCGCAAAGTAAAAACTTGTTACACATAGACAAAGGATGCAAGCGTTTGATCAAGAAAGTTAAAAAATATGGTTCACATTTTCCTTGGTTTAATGCTATCTTGAACTTTACAACATTCTAAAGATGCCAAATTTCACCAATTTTATGGAACTAGGGGGCGCTATAACTTAAGAAAAACCTCAAAACTGTGCAACTGTGATCAAAGATCTTGATCCACAACAATTGTATCCACACTGTCTGTTCTTTCAAATTTTCCAATTGTTGTCCAGTCTGCTTGGACACAAGTTATTGCCACTTGTGGCTTTATTTTAGCAGTAGTTGCACAGATGTCAGCTAACATAGACATACTAATACAGTCAGTAAGGCCTCAGATGGAGTGCGGTTTAACCACAGCTACTCCCCCCCCCCCCCCACACACACCACAAAATGACGGCAGGAGAATACTTTCACATGTCGCGTGCTGCGCTCTTTCTCTCTCTAGGATCATGCACTAAGACTATTTGTAATGTTTGTATTGCATTTGCAAGTCTTGGAAGTAATTACGAATGATGATCTTGTGTACTGACTTGGCTTGTGTATTTCAGAGATCATTGATGGCCTTGCTCATCTTGATCTTGTGTACTGACTTGGTTTGTTGTGTATTTCAGAGATCATTGATGACCTTGCTCAGCTTGTGGACAAGACGGACAGCCGCATCAAAAACGAGACGCACAGGGTCAAGCTGTTGGACACCAAGTCTGCTTCCTGTGGTGAGTGTTCTGCCTCTGTAGAGCCACTGTAGCCCTGGGTTTATGTACTCAGCTTCAAGAGCCCGGCAACAATAAGCCTGTCCATCATTCAGATTTATGGCCATCTCTCTCTCTCTCTGTCCCTTCTCTCCTCCCTACTGCTTCTAGTGCAATCTGCAGAACTGAAAGGATTTAAGCCTACTGCCTGTAAATGGCAAATTCAGATCTGCATATTATGGTCGGTCTCAGTGCTGCGAGCTCATACAGGCCCATCTGCATGTGATCTGTGTGTTTGTTATTGGAGTGGCAGTAAAGGTGAGATCAGGCTGAGATCAGGCATTAAGAGAGGTCACACATTTCTGGAAAGTTCTGCAAGACATTACAGTATTTTACATCTGTATACTTCAGAGTACTTTCTGTGGTCTCATTTTGTTAGTCTGTTGTTAAAGAGATAAATCACCCAAAAATACAATTTATTTCATTATGTACTAAACTCGTTTCAAAGTTGTATGGCTTTCTTCTGTGGAGCACAAAAGGTGATTTTTTTTTTTTTGAAGAACATCATGAAAAAAAAAACACCATAAAATGATAATGAATATTAAATATTATAATGAAAATGGTCCATACAGCTTAAATACTATATGTTAATTTTTCTTTTTTAAAAATCTGTTTCACTCGGATGTATTTCACAGTACAGAAGAACATATCTGTTGCTACTTCCATTACATTGCGACTTTAAGGAGCAGACAGAAAATTATTTATTCACAATGTTGACATCCTTGACATTTTGACACCCTAGGTATCCTTGGTGGATGAATCATGAGAGAAATTCTAATTTGAGACTTGAGACTTTCTAATTTGTGAACAAATTGTTCTTCTGAGTCAAATCTTTTCAATGAACTAGTTGAACTCATGAATCTCATGCACTCAGAAGGGGGCTGGGCAATATGAAAAAAAAACAAACATTTATGAACATATAAGGATATGAACACAAGTATTTTTAGGCTGAATGGCAAAATACAATATATATAACTAGTTTTTTTTTTTGTGATTTTCTCTTTGAAAAGAAAAAAAAAAGTAAAGAAAAAAAAACGTCCTTTCAGTCCTACAAACAATGTGCTTACTGAAGGCTATGAAAAGAAATATAGTGGATGTAACCACATTGGCTATGTTATATAGTATGTCCAAAAAAAGCAGGTTCAAATCACTTTACATTCTATTATAACTTTACAATCAAAAACAAAACAAAATGCTTTTTAAAGCAGTATTAAAATCAATAAATCAAAAATGAAAATAAATGACAAAAAAAGCACAGACTAAGTGTTACCGGTAAGAAGAAGAGACATTCACTCATGTGAGAATAACTAGCCTACATTTAATTTACCCCATTAATAATGTCCCTTTACACTTACTGCTATCATAAAATACACTTACTTGAAGGTTTACAATTCTACATAAGGCACATATATTGTCCAACAACAAATATTTTAGCAAATGGTTTATTTTATTCAGAATTAGTGCACTCCTATTCTATTGCACTGTCTGTTTGTGCTCCATTTGTTTCAGTTCAATTTGTGTTTTCAGTTTTCAGATGTGTTCGTAACATTAAACTACTCTATATCGATATAAGCTGTATTGCGTCATCCTATATTGTTTATAAAAATATATTGATATATTGTACAAACTCGATATACCACCAAGCCCTACTCAGAAGAGCTTTTCACACTGCGCTTAACCCTGGGTTATCATCATTGGTCCCACTTTATATTAAGTGGCCCTAATACCTGTGTGTTACACAAACATTACAGCTGTAGATACTATGTACCAATGTGTACTTACACTGTGGTTACATACTATGTACACATCTAGTTACTATGCAAGTACACAGGTATTAGGGCCACTTAATATAATGTGGGAACTCATCATTCTAAACCCAGCTTTTAACCCTGGGTAAAGGTACATTTCATACTTGTAATTTAGAATCAGTGTTATAATGTTATGGCTAGGTGCTTAGCAACAGACACCCAACCACGTACCTCATATTCACATGCTTTGAACAGTCATGGGAACACTGTGCGTTGTATACACAGTCAATGTTTGAGGGGAAAATGCCAAAAGGTGACAAAATGCGTCAATTGGAGTGACAAAGAGACTGTTTCATTCTTATATTTATAGTCAGAAAAATCCATTCAGGAAAAACTTGATAGTACAGTCAGCAGTATATGATATGAGGATGTGCAATGCTAGAGCCTTTATGTGAACAAGTTGTGTGCTGCATTTGTCTCGTGAATGAAACTGACACAGCGAATATGCAAATAAGAACGTTAAGCTGGGGTTTAGGAATGTGCAGTGTGAAACATCATCTGAACATTCCGGATTATTTGTTAACTCCGGGTAAATTATGAGCATTGTGAAACGTGAAGCAAGATAACCCAGGATTCAGTTTACCCTGGGTTTAAAATGACCCGGTATTGACCCGGTATTGACTAGTTCAAGTGTGAAAAGCCCTGCTATCACTCTGTGATCTCAAGCTTTCACATGACTTCAGAAGACATATAAACATAATATAGTCTTCCACAGAGGAGGAGTTATTATATATCATTTCTTTCTTTTTGAAGCTTCGAATGCTCCAGTCTGCATGTATTGTAAACGTACGAAAAAGAACGACCAGCACAGTATTTAAATGTTCTTGTATATGTGTTTGGAACAACATTGGGGCTGAGGAAATGATGACAGATATTTCATTTATGGGTGAACTGTTGCTTTAATTGCGTTTTCTGTGATGTGATCAATGACTGCAGCCTCTCAGATTTCTCAAGTGTTGTGCACGCCAACCATGCCTGGAGCGCTTAAATCATTTCACATGTAGCAAATGTTGAAGCATGTCTGCATACTCGAGCAGCAGACACAAAATATCTGTCTTCATTAAGCTCTTCATTAAAGGAATACTCCCCCCAAAAATCCTTTGATTATTTGCTCACCTTCACGTTAGTATTTCAGCAAAATGTCTACGCTGCTCTTTTCTTTGCTGTGAAAGTGAACAGTGATCAGGGGTTGTCAAGCCTGATGCATCTGGACTTGACATATATGAATGGATATAAACATAGGGTTTTATTTATAAAATATTTTTGGAATAACTGAAATTTTAGTCTGTTCCTCACACAAAACTATCATATGGCTTCAAAGACTTACTGAACATACTGTAGCTGTTTGCACTTCCTTTTTGTTCCTTTTTTTCTGGATTTTGACAGCTCCTGTTCACAATATTCTGTATATATTGTATAGTATTCAAAGAGCAGCTTAAACATTCTGCTAAAGATCTCAATCTTCCGCAGAAGAAATGAAGTCATGATTCATCTCTTGTTTTGTTCCATGGAAGAGAGTATGTCATAAGGATTTGAAGCAACATAATGGTGAGTAAATGTTGGCATATGCTCAATTTTGGGTGAGCTAACTCTGTAATGCTGGTGTCTTTGGGGGACGTGAGATGTTCAACAAATCTACTCTCAATACAAACCTTTTTGGTGCCACTGTTTATACACCTGAACATGGCATGATTGTCATTTTGTCATTACTGTTGACAGGTAGACAGTAGAACTTTTCTATCTCAAATTGTCAAGACGTTATTTATTAAATTAGCTCTTTGTAGAAGATGTGGAATTGATCATGAATTAATTTTTATTATGGTCATGGGCATGTGAAGGTTTTCTATAGTGAGAGCCAGTTTGACTACATCACTCCTAATTGTCCTATAAAGATCCATCTTGACTTTTCCTGGGAAATAAATGCATTGCTGCGCTTGGTCCTGCTCCTCTAATGTCACATATAATTCCATTTGTTTGTCCAGAGGACTCTACAGACTCGAGTTTGTTTGCAGATCCCAGAGCCGGAGGCCAAAGTTGCCGAGTTTTGCATTGATTCTCTTTCTCGCTCCTTTATTTCTCTACCCCTCTTCTTCTCGTCCCGCGTCTGCTTTTAACACTTAACCATATTCATGTATTCTGTGAGGGGGGTGAAGGAGGGGTTGATGAATGGAAAAATTCCTCACTGCCTTGTCGTCCGTACCCCACTTTTTTTTTTTGGTCTATTATTTCAACTTGCGTTCCCTGACTCACTTCACTCCTCACGTTTCCCAACTTTGTTTGACACTTGTCTTTGTCTTGTGGAAAGAAAATGTTGAACAAATACGATGCCACAACACTTTTAAAATCTCTCTAGCTGTCTGATCATTGTCTCCTGTGGCCACACAAGGTTTATACAGTATGTCTCTGCTGTATTTGTCTTATTTTCGGACTGTATGGGTGTTTGCTTTATGCTGTATGTTCTAGAAGAGGATATTTTACTTATAGCATCAGTTGTTCTGTTGTATCTGTAAGTGTCTACTAACTTTCTTTCTATTGTCTATTTGAGATTAGTTTATTCCTGCTTTTTTTCCTGTTTATTCCTAGGTTTTGGTGTGTTATATATACACCCTAACCATTTGAATGGTAGTGTATAGATATAAACCATATGACTTCAGCTTAGAATACAACCAACGATTTTTTACATCAGAAATGTGGACTTAAGTAGGGATGCACCGAATATTCGGCAACCGAAATTATTTGGCCGAAAATAGCAAAAAAATGTATTTCGGTGTTCGGCCGAATAAGCGTAAAGGCCGCATAATATGTACCGAACAATGACTAACGCGATCAAATAGAGGCACGCACTAATGCAGCAAACATGTCGGCAGTGTGAAAGTATTTAAAAAATGATAATAATAATTACCCTACAACAGCTCTATTAATACATTTATTATAACATTCACATATAGTGTTAAAATTTGGATCTGTATTATATTCTAATGTTTTAAAAGAAGTCTCTGCTCAGCAACTTATTAATTTTAAGTTAAATTGTGCTTTGTTGGTATAATGTCTGCTAGAATGTAAAAAAAATGTTCAGTGTTAAGTAAGTATTTTTAAATTGTTGTTTTGTAATTTATTTTTTTTATTTGAAAAGCAGGACAAAACAGTAAAAAGCACATTTTGGCAATTTAATTAATGCAATGGTGAAAAAAAAAGCAAAATAGGCCTACATGGTGGAAAAATGTGAAAAACCGTGTTAGGTGTTCAGCCCAGTGTTTCATTTTGTTCGGCTTCAGCCAAGAATTTTCATTTCGGTGCATCCCTAGACTTTAGTACTGCAGTTAATTGCAAATCTGATGTTACTTCATTCGTGTAATTAGTTTTTAATTTGTTTACATTCTACAGCCAAATACTTTACAACCATCCTCTTTGGAAAGATGAAAAAGAAAAAAAGGGCTATTAGGAATAGCATTGGCAGGCAGATGAAAATGATCTGGTCAGAGAGTTATTGAGTAAAATAAAGTTCAGGCCCATCTTATGTTTTGTTCTGAGTGTTCAGGCCCCTGACTATGACAAGTTGAAGTTTAGATCCTCACAGGTCTCTCTTTTTCCCTCGGCTGTGATTTTAAATAAATAAAGGACGCTTGGGAAGAATGCGTGTCCTTTGTTCTGCCCCCTGGGTGGCCACACAGGTCTTCTGCCCTCTGTGCACACTAATCTATTTGTCTAGCAAATATTATTGTTGTCACTGGGCCAGCGTGATTGGGTTACAGAGCTTATTTGATTACTTATAGGACTGTGACAGTTTGGCAGAGGTGAAAAAGAGGAGCAAACAGACAAGCCTGGGTGTGAAGCTCACTTTAAAGCCCAGAAGTCTTGACAGTGTGAATGATGGTTTGTTTTACACAACGTTCTTTAGGCTGCTTTAAATCTGAATGAGATTTCGCCATTTGGCTTTTTATACAGAAAAGATCATGTTCGCTTGGAGAGTAAAATTTTTTCCCCCATCTTGTAAAATGTCTTTCTATGGGTTTACCAGCTCAATGGAAATTGAAGGACCCTTTTTTTTTCTTTTTGATGTTTGATATTTCACTTCTCTTGCCAGTTTTCTGTTAAATAAATGTGGAACTGTCCAGTGGGATAGGGGTCTGTTCACTGAACATCTGACATTGTTCCTAGTCACAGTCAAAATTATTTCCTAACTCACACCCTACCCGCAGCAGGCTTTGGTAGGTTGCTATTTCATAATACCAGTGTAAGGTAGTTCAGCACAGCTTCCTTTTGCCCTGTGCCTGAGTGCAGGCCAGCTGGCGCTATGATCTCCAGTGGGAACACACAGCCACCGAGCCAAACTATGAGAGAAATGTAAACTAAAGTACTGAATCCGACTGCAAATAAAGTACAAGCCAGTGTCCATGACGAACAGTGCATATGTCAAAAATCCTGCCTGATTAGCCGAGATAAGCATGTTTTGAAATGACGTGACAGATGATGGTGCGTCTGCTGTTAGAGAGTTTGCACAAACAAAGGGAGCACTGAAGTTAGATACGCTTGAGACAAGCATAGTCAGAAAATTGTGTGTATTGAAAAAATTTATATGGGTGATCTGAAAATAGAGGAACTCTTCTAGGAGGATTTTAAAGGGAAACAAATATGTTGTGTCATTCTAGTTTTAAAGGATACATTTTAATACAGTACCTGTAAATGATTTTGTTCACTTATACAAATTAAGAATAGGAAAGGTACAATTTCCCAAAATTTATCATTTTATACAAGGTGTTATAATAAGTTCTAAATTCATTAATTATTATAAAATGTAACATTAAAAATCAGAAAAAGTTTACATTTTTAGCTTTTTTCATATCAGCAATATGTTAATAACACAATTGCTCTCTGTAATATTTCTTTCATGCCAAACATTTTAGAAAAAATCTTTTAAAAAAAATTAGGTCAGAAATGTAATTTTAAGATTTTACATCATAATCTGAGGTGTAGATACTGTATTAGAAGTCATTAGCAAACCAGTCAGTTTTTGTACATTTTAATTCAGAAACAATTTATTTGTACTTTTTGAATTTAAACTGATAGGCCTACTTAATTTGTGTTATCCAATAGGCTTGGTTGAGGTTTTGAAGTCAAGACGTGATAAATATTTTAACATTGATTGAAAATAAGTATAATGACAGTTAAAATGAGCCTGCTATTTGATCAATTATCCTGTGTATATTATAGAAGTCCTAACCAGCGTTGATACATCCCAGGGCATGAAAGGCAATTGACAGCAACTAAACAAAGAGTGTATACTTCTATTAAAGAGCTAATAAAACACGGCCATGTTCAATATATCATTAAATTCAATAATTATAAATAATAATTGTAAAACTTTTGTTAGAAGCCTAACTGTAGGCTTGGCTTAAACTCTATAATGTAGAATGTTCAGTCACAGTTCATAGTTGTGGTTTTATTGGCATTTCACAACTTCAAAGGTGTCTCATTTTAGAGTCAGAACTATAAGCTTTGTAAAAGCCGATCTGTAACACATGTAAGACTGTTCTGGCTGATGTCAGTGACTCACAGGGGATGAGACATCCTCTCCGACACCTTCATGGAATTCTCTAGTGACACGGAGTATATGAGAAATTTGACTATCGGAAGAATTAATGAAAGGCAGATGCGTCGCTGAAAGTTTCAGCACATTTTGTTTGTCATTCTCACCATCAGTTAGTGTTGATCTTGAGTTTGAATCAAACACAGGGCTGAGAAGCCCCATCTAGGAGTCATTACTGTGTTTATTTTAATGAGTGATCACTGAAAAATGCAAATAATGAATGGGATAAAATGAATAAACCATTTAAATTATAGTAAGGCATTTTTGAAGTGTTTCAGGAAGTCAAACATGTCGATTACATTATGTTTCTCTGAAAAAACAGATTGTAGTCGCAGAGGATAAACAACAGATTTCTAAAGTTTTTGCGGTGCAGCTGGTAAGGGATGCACATGTGCTAAAGATCAGTCGTGTTTTTGCATGGCAAATGATGAATTTAAATGTGCACACACACGACTATTGACTGTGAGGGCATCTTCTACTCAAAGAGCGTGAAGTTGTTTGTTCATTCAGATGTTTTGTGTGTGTTTTTGAATCAGGAATGCTGGTGGTGATCGTTCTTCTCCTCATCGCCATCATTGTCGTGGCTACTTGGCAGAATTAATGAAGAGGATGTTTCTGAAGAGAAGACGGCACATATACGGACTGCAGAGACGGTTAGAAAAGCCGTCTGAGGTGAACGAGAGATACTCAGCTTTCAAACAGGCTGTATGTGTAAACACACATCTCTAAACCCCTCTCCTGTCCACTTTTATGAAAATAATGGAACCCATGACTGGGTTAAAGCCAAGAAATGGACCACTATGAAGAACTAAAATTCTTAGCTCCTCAGATAATGATCAAAGTAGGATTCGGAATGGAAGGAAAAATAGAAAAGAGCTTTGAAAGCTTTTGAATACTATGAATATAACCATGAGTTCGAGATGCTCCAAGGAGGGAAAACCTATTTAAATTCTTTGTTTGGCAGTGAAGAAAATTATCCATATCCATCCTGTGAGTCACAAAGCAATACAAAAATATATGTATATACAGTATAATTAAAATTTATGATCTCTTCTCTTTCATTATCCGCTAAACTAGATTTACAGTTCAGATTCTATTTCGTAAGTATTTTTTTTTTCATTAACACTTTTCTGTAAATAGTTTTTAGCCTGAAAATGTGACGGTTAGAAATTCTAATAAATGTAGTTAACACAGCATGGTCTCAGCGTTTTTTTTTTTTTTTGGTAAAATCTTAAATTTGTTATTGTCTCACATGTTAGTGCTGATGATATATATATATATATATATATTTTTTTTTTTTTTACATTTGTCACGGTTGTTCTTATTTCCTTAAATCTTTACCGTAATAACTTAATAAACAAATCTTAATTTATTACTTTTTTAAAACCAAAATTATATGCAGGGACAAAAAATGAAAAGGCACACTAGTAATGTTTTGAGATTTTATTCAAAATGAATGCTGAATGTAGTTCTACCAGGTTGGTGTTCCAGTAGTTATCTTCCCCTTTGGATTTTAATCACAACCATCTAAACAACCACAAAAAAAATTCACAATGTCTTGTGTCATTAAATATTTTCTTATAATAACCATAATATATTAGTATGCATTGTAAAACAATATTGCAGACGTCTTGTATTTGCCACAGCTAAATTTACAATTCATAATATGAACAAGAAGCAATGTATGGAAGGTCTGCTCGTAATGTCAAATACAGGAGCCATCTTTCCACTGCTGCGAAAAGTAAAAACTGAACATAAATTTACATCATTGGAATACTTAAAATAAAAATGAGTGTGCACTAAGATACTGAGTGCCAAACAAAATACATGTAGATGTGGTATTACGAATATTGTTTGGAACCGGTAAATACAACAAATGTATAAATATCTGTATGTCATACATTGTGTACATTTACAAGAAGTAATCATTAAGTAAAGATGATAATTACTGCACACGTAAACCGTTCATCAAATCCGTTTTTTTTTTCTCTCTCTCTCTCTTTTTTTTTTCATTTGATGCTGAAACGATCAGTTCTTGCTGTTTATTTTCTTACTGATCTGTGAAGGACTGACCACACAAGAAAACGTCAAGTGACCCTCAAAGATCAGTGCAAAAGCTGTACTTTAGAGAACGTCCGTCTCATTAGTAACAAGAGTACAGTAGAAAAACCATTACGCCTATGGGATGTCCCCACTTTTCACAAAAACAAACCTGTGTCTGTGTGTATGAGCAGCGTTTCTCACAGTGAAGAGAATTCTCTATTGTAGCGAAACATTACTGTACATGCATTCCTACATTCACAGACCCTAATGAACATGGACATTTTAAAGGAGAGATGCTGTTGCTTTACAAAACTAAATGCTAGTTAATGAATACTAGTTAAAGGTAATTCGTACACTTCTAAATACTGTTTTACACACAAGGAAAAATATTAACTGTACACACCATTCTACCAACACTTTCAGGACTCACGGAAAGGCCTGTTTATACAGTGGACTCGTCGCACTGAAGTTCTGTTTTAACAAAAGGACATCATCATCCATGTCTGGACTATAAACAGTTGAATCAGAGCATCAAATGGAGCAAGAAATGATGTTTGTATTTAGAGTCATCTGCCTCAGTCATCATGTCTTATACAAAAATATACATGGTGGTTTTATTCCAAGTTCAAAAATAATTGTAAATCCATGCTAATAATTTTAGCTAATAATTATACAAGCATGCTATTACGTTTTTTATAGATCTTAAAACAGTTGTCAACACTTATGAGTACAGAAATGTGGCATGACTCACGACACATGACTTAAACAGAAAATAATAATAATTCTACCAAATATTTGTGTCCGTTGAAGAGAACGGGCACTACTTTAAAAATGTACAAAGCTTCTTTTCAGCAACTGTTAGGTGATTCTTTCACCTTTGAATTAGCGAACTGTGGGCCACCACCAACAAAAAGGCAGCCTGAAACATGTACATTAAACAGACACCTTGATTTGCTTTTGTTGTTCATTTGCTGGGACAGTTTCAGAGTCTGTCGTGATCTGGGTAAAACCCAGCAGCACCAGTCTTCAAAGATTAGTAGTGTTATTTGAAATATTATACATGTTACACTGTACAAGAGCTTGTCTATGCTGTCCTTTTCATTCTGTTTGCATCTGAATTCAATGATAAACCGCTCATCGAAAATTGCAACAATAATTGAATGAATAATTCTAAAAACAATATGCACAAATATATGCATAAAATTGTGTTTTTCATGCAGGTTGTTACAAAGTGATACTTTTTAAAACTACTTTCCAGACCTTGAAAAAAGAATATTTTAAATTGGCTTAAGAAGAGCAAATTAGTTTTGATATCTGTCATATTAAAAATTCCTACCGAAAACAGAATTTTGAAATTTTTGTAATGTTGGCATCTCAGATGCCATTATGCATTATGCATAAGTTAGAGCATATGAATTATTAAACGCTAAAGCTCATTAATAAAAATGTTTTATTTTTGTAAATTAAGAACTGTTACTTTATTTATTTATTTATTGCTGTAAAAATGTTCTCCGATTTTTGATGCATCAATCCCCAGGTTGTTTTTAGAATATTGATTATGGCTTAGTCTGATTCTCAACCAGACTGAAACGGTCCAAAATGGATCTGAAAGCCATTTAACATAAAATACCTTTCTTTATGCTGGACACAGGTGCAAAATTGGCAAACAAATCTTGAAGGAAACAAATAAGAAATGAAAACTGCATCGTGAACTCCTTCACACGTTCCTATTTAAAAAAAAAAAAAAAAGTTAATCTTTATTCAAAGCAGTGGTGCCAAGTCCCTCTTGTTTCTTCTCTTCCTTTCCCTTATCATCTTTTCATCCACCACTCGTCTGTTGTTTCTCTGTCCAGTTCTTGATGACAACCTCTTTCCTTTTCAACCTCACTATGCTTTCTTGCATTTTCCTTTCTTCTCCCGCTGCTGAAACTTCCGTAGTCTTCGAGCCCAAGTGTCCCTCCACTGAATGACCAGACTGCCCTTGTCTGCCACGACACCGCTTTGTCCAGGGGAATCCTCATCGTTGCCCAGCAGCAGGTACTTTTTTCCGGGCTTGATCTTCGGGCACTTGCAGGCCACATCCTTTGCTCTGACCCACAAAAACTGATCTCCTCTGCGGATTCGGCTTTCACCCTGTTTGTAGACAGAGATGATGTTGACGGTGAACTTCCACCATTCGCTGGCTTTTTCTGCCTTTAGGACGTGGACCTGAACAGCTTGTAGAATAACAGAAAATGCGAAACAGAATTAGCTACTTTTCCTGTATTAATACAGATGGGCGACATTATATTTTAAGCGGTTTCAGCAGTGTCCTGTGGTGTTTAAAATGACTTCATTTGATTCAAATAGAAACGTTCAAAACGTTAACGTTTAAAACTACTTTAGACAATATGAATTGAGAAACTACACGGAATATTGTTGTACTTTTTAAAACTCGTTTCGTCATATAGCAGGACCACTGAAATTAATCTGTGAATGGACCAAAAAAAAAAAAAAAAGGTTAAACATGTTTAAACTTGAAATTTGGCCATTTGCACAACATATATAAATGTACATGTTCTTTTATATACACAATGAGGCCTGAAAGTCTGAGACAACTAGTGTTTATATATATATATATATATATATTTAATACAAATGTTTCTATTACAAATTATATTATCAGCACAAAAGTTGAACTGAAAAATGCTAATTAATTTACTATTAATTAGTAACTAATAAACTATTTCTTCTTTTTCATTTTTAATCCCTTTTTTGTTACTGCTGTTGTTTTAAAATGTTCAAATTCCTAAATTTTTTGTCTATTAATTTCCAGGTTTAAATTACATTTTAAATTGCAGTTTCTGTGTGTGGTCTTAGACTTTTGGACCCCACTGCATATGTAAATTTGATCCTAAAATATTTGCTGCATAAATACATATACATACACTGTGCCATAAAATGTGCCGTGTGCCTAAATTAACAGCCACGGCTGAAATGATATTTCTCCTGCGTGTTCAGAGTCTGGCTCTGATTCTGATTAATTCGTTTGTATCGTCTCGTTTGCCTCAGCAATGCAGGTCAACCTTCAGTTTAAAGTGCTTTCAAATAAATCATGTAACTCAAACCTCGCCACAGTTTGAGATTCCTTGCAAGTGTGAATCCTCAAAATCTGCTTGAACTGCCTGTAGACTCATGCTGTTCCCCTTTCATTATTAATAGCCTTCAAGGTGCTTTGTAAGGTGACTTTGACAAAAAAAAAAAAGACACCTTACAAAAAAGGCAAAACAGACAGATTTAATTTCGTCTGCGTAATGCTTTGCGCTTGACTAAGACTGAGGCTGTATCATGCAGGTTAATGGTTGGTGGTCTATTTATGTATCTGTCCCTTTACATACTTTCCTCAGTATTTTAAGGCTAGAATTCACGTTTTTCACAAGTTTCCTTTATTACCATTTATAAGGATCCCTTTTGACATTTACACACAGCTTCCCACTAGACTAAGCTTAAACTTCTCATTTGTATCAGGTGCCAGGATTTCCAAAGTTCTTTAATAGCTAAAAAAAAAAAAGGAGATTAGAACAGACCAAATGCTTCAGATGTGTTTTAAGTTAAATAAAAGAGAAAAAAAGAAACAATAGAAACAAGAAAATTCTGTCATGTTGTTTCAAAATTGTATGACTTTGTTTCTACTGTGGAACACAAAAGGTGAATGTTTGAAGAATATTATTGCAGTTCTCTTCCATATAATGAAAGTAAATGAGTGATTGATTGAAGTGGTTCATATGATTTGTTAATAATATTCCAAATCGTCTGATGCCGAGCAATAGCTTTGTGGAAGTAAGTGAAATTTAAGCTGTTCACTAAAAATCTTGATATCCAGTCTAGCTCTCCTTAACTTGTTCCTAAGAAACACGGCAATGTGCGATTCATGAGCTACTCATTCTTTAGGGTCTGATCTTTTCGACGAAATGCTTAATGCAGTTCACACGACCGTTCTGAATGATTTGTTCAAGAATAGCACTCCTCTGACTCTCAAGCTCACTTCCTCAATGATTCACAGCAGTTCACAGCTTACTGGAGAGGAAGGTTACCAGGAAATAACGACTAATTTTGATCAGTTTCCCACTCTAAATTGTTATATGACTTCAGAAAGCTTAAAATATAGAACAGAGCCCGTCACACTGCCATAGCTTGATCCGCTTTGGGCTCAAATACCTGCTGGGCTGTCCGTCAACGCAGCCTCCCCTAAACCCCTCACTGATAGCCTTTCCTCCTGTTTGATCCTTTGACTTTCTTCTTGAAAGCCCTAAGTAAGCCATCACTACAATATACCAACACTGAGGGGGCTCGAGGGAATTCGGCTTTAGACGAAGAATAAAAATGTTGTCGAGGGCAAGGATTTGAGCCACCTGCATAAATGTGGGAGTGCGGTACGGAGTTGTGTGCACTTTTCTCACTCACCGTAATCTTTCTTGCAGTACTTCTTCATATTGATCTTCAGCTTGCCTTTGGAAGCCTTGCAGTAGGATTCACAGTCTAAATGTGGAAGTTAAAAGAAGAAAGGAAGGGCAAAACAACACAATTAAAGAATGTAAAAGAGGGAACATTGTCAAAAAAGAGACACTTCTGCAAACTACACATCTATCCTAAAGTGCTGGCCTGTTGTGACACCCATCTGCCCAGTTTAATTGTGAGGCTGTAATAGGGCTTGTGAGACATTCAGCAAAGTGTCTTTTGCTCCTTAGAAAAGCAGGAGACAAAAGGTCCCTCTCGTTCTGCTCTCTGGATGTCTGGACCCTCCCCTGCTCTGACGGGAGACCTCTGAGGCCAAGCGTATTGTGCCACCCAGCGATTTTTTTTTTTTCAGCTCCATGCTAATTTCTCACCCTTGTCTCCACTGGCACGGCCCTGATGGGCCTGATTAGGGCTTTTTGAATCATGACTCCTCCCTCCCGGTCCTGTCGACTCACCCTGTACGTCTGTCATAATGCCACCCTCCCCCACCGCAACCCCTGAAGACCATTTCAACCTTTGGCATTCAGGGAGGTGGCAGTGAAGGGGGAGCAAGGGTTGTCCGAGCACAAAGGGAGGTCAGGGGGGAAATTTGTAGTGCACAAAGCGTTTAAAAAGCTTGTTGTGTGTAAAAATAAAGAAGAAACGTGGCGTTTCAGCCAAGAAGCGCAAGAGATTTGGTTCAGATTGCAGGACCTTTTTAGCAAACCCAGATAAAGAACTAAACCGAAAGCGAGTTGCGCCTTCAGTTGCTGTACACGGACACGATTAATTCATTAAAAAACACCTCTTTGGAGCATGCAGATGTTTAAATAGAGAAGATTTCTCTTGCCATTCCCCTTACGCCCCACACATTGTCATGGGCTTCTTTTAGTGGATGGATGGAATGAGAAGACGGAGGAGGGGGAGAGAAAAACCTTTCAGCTCGCCTGCATATGAACAAACTTCATTGTTTCAGCCGACCCTCGCTCCATGCCTGCCTTTTACTTTCTTTTGGACTCGCTATTCTCTCTGTGTGAATGAGGTTGCCCTGGCAACGAAAGAATCAGAAAAAAATGCCCGTGAAAGTAGTTGCTCCGAAGTGGTTGCACGAGGGACTCCGAGGTGGGGTTGGGCGAGTCAAACCGTGCACACTGTAGATTGGAAATGGCAGAGAAACTGTAACCGAAATGAAATTGAGAGTCCATAGTGTGGCAGCTTCATTTCCATTTAAATGAAGACTGTAGAGCAACTGCTTTGTTTTCCTATAACCCTGTTTAATGCCATCACGATTCTTCCCTTTGAAAGCCATCATTTCTCATTAGCTCTCCTTTAAGGAGGTGACGAGCACCTTGAGATTCCTATTTAAACATCTCGTCCCCCGCAGCAAGGAGAAATGTTCTCATTGTGCCCCCTCTTGAGTTAGGGGAAGTAGGGTTAGCTTGCCATCCCGTCATGATGCTCCCACAGAGACCAGTGTCACCTTAATGGATGTTTTTCCTGCAGTCTTTTCAAGCGAAAGCTGTGTACGAGAGATTTTGGCACCACGTCCAGTGGCGCTGTTAGCGGTGCCAGTGAGTAAAAGGAAGCTGCGTGTAAGTTTGAATGTGAGGCTTGTTTGACACTGAAGAATGAGTGGAGGGCACCGGTTACACGCTGACTGTGGGGGACCCCTGTGGGGAAACATTAGTGGACGAAGTCTCTCCGTTGCTAGATGTCGAGGGAAGTTGTTGGTCTGGAGATTCAGCGGAGAACAACTTTTCGCCTAATGAGTCTGTGCTATTCAGCTTCACTCAGCACTTCTGAAAAGCCTTGACATCTAACACTGACAGTCTAACCTGCTGGGTCTTTTGGCGCTTGAGGACGGCCAGACACTGTATTCTGTTGTTAGCAAAAAGAGCCTAAAGCTGACCTGAGGTCTGTTTCCAGTCGGACCTCTGATGGAATGGACAATGCTAATGGGCGCATCTCAGGTCTGGGAACTGTAAAAATGAGGTGTGAATGAGCGCACAGGGGGAAGGCTTTCTCTGTGTGGAATGAGACTGATTGAGAAACAAATTGCTGCAAATAAAGCATGTAATTAGATTATAGCCAGAGCCCCAAGCTCCCACTGGGGCAGGGACTCAATGGGCGAGCTGGGTCTGTTCCAAAGGGAACTGCTTTTTTTTTCTCCTTCCCTCTCAACCTCTCAAAATATCCTTCTCGTTTTCTGTCGTTCTTTCATTCCATTCAGGACTTTGAGAGAAAAATAGCGGTCTCCCGAACTCTGACAATGGTTTAAAGAAACAGACCAGACAGCGCGTGCGGTTTTAATTCAGGGTTTGTTTTGGTCACGGCAGCATCGCTCTAATGGGGAGAGAATGGGTAGAAATCAACTTCATTACTGTAAATGAAGCCCGGAGATGTGTGGGGACCATCGGCAACACTCGAAATCTGACAATGCGAAATCGGAGAGAGGAGAGGCCAGCTTTAAATTAGACGAGAGCTTTGCATTCCTGATGAGACACTGATTCAACACTATTCCCTCTCTTTCTGTCTCTCTCCAATTCTCACTTTCCCTCCCTCTATCTCTCACTCACTCCCCTTTTTTGTTCATTCCTTTCATAATCACTAGGAGCCTCGTTGAATTCTATGGGGCCATTTGGTCTTAAAAGGGTGATAGTGTTAAAGGGATAGTTCACCCAAAAATGAAAATTCTGTCATTATTTACTCACCCTTGTGTCACTGTACAACTTTCTTTCTTTCCTGTCAGGAAAAAAAGGCATGGTTTGGGTCTGTTTGTTTTCACATCGGGTAAAACTACTGTCTCATAGTTAAACTTTAAGGTACAAATATACCCTTCGGGGATAGAAAGGCCAGTTTTCAGTGAATACAATTTGATTTCAGTGATAAATTTCAGTTTGTTCTTCATGCAAAACTATGTACAAACAAATCTATTATAATGCACATACAGTAGTCATATGGAAGACTATATATATATATATATACAGCATATTATAGTGCTTTTTGCCATTTTGGAGTTTGACGGTTCCAGTTCCTAATCACTTTCAATTTATTATTCAAACTTTTTTTTTTTTAAGATAATAATATACATTTGAAACAACATGAGGGTGAGTAAATACAGACTTATCCTTTTAACTGGTTATGTAAAATATTACCGTTATTTAAGAAAAAAATTTTGAGCAGTCCCCACAGTACAACAACTGAATATCTACACATCCATGCAAATAATGACTGTAAAAACAACAGGCGCTGATCTCCTAATGCAGGTTTGTAGAGACATCTCTGTCAGTCATAGCTGAGTGTGTGTCTGAGGGATTATGCAGGGGTCTTGGGAGTGGTGACTCACACCATGCATGACCTCGCCACACAATATGTGTTTTGTCTGAGCCGAGCAACCAGAGGTATTCGCAATGCATTCCTCCCCTCCATGTGGCAGTGCTGAAGACATATTAATATCCTTCTTCTCCTCTCCTCCCTTGACTTTCCTTCTGTCCTCCTGCCATTCCCCTATTTCATTCTCATAGACACCTGCTACACAGCTGCCTGCCCCACCCTTCTGTACAAGAACGTACAGGTTCTCTCTCTGTCTCTCTCTCATTCGCAGTCTTTCTCGGTCTGAGTGGGCAACTGCTACAGAGAAGGGTGGAGGTGCCCTGATAAGAACATCTGTTTGCAATCATCTATTGGATGAGGTCATATTTTTCTGCCGTATTGCGCTATCCTGAGGTGAGCTTTGGGCCCGGAGTGAAGGTATAATGCATGCGGTCCCATAGCAGGATGTGTGGGTGGTCTGGAGCGTCCATTTTGATGGGGGCACTCAAATATGTCTGTCCTGTGCTCCACCTCTCCATCAGCTTGATTTGGAATGCTGCACTTCTCATGGAGGGTTGCTCTCAAAACCAGATGGGTCAAGCGATTTAAGGGCTCAAAATCAGCAGTGCCCCCTTGACTGGATTAAAGGTCATGCAATCTTTGCAAATAAATTAAGTTTTAAAAATATGTAGATTTTGAAATATAACTGGACAAACGTATTCCATTAAGTGATTAGAAAGGGTGTACTTCATACATTTTCTGACCATTTAATTAATGTCACCTTTATTTTTTGAACTAAACTTCAGAAATTATTTCTAATTTTAGTCATAAAAAACAAAAAACAAACAAACAAACATGATAGCTGCATCGTATTAGTATTTTCGTAAAAAAGAAACAGCTAAAATGTGACAAATGGTGGTGACAAAACAAACAAGCAACAAATAAAAAAATATGAATAAACAGTTATTTTACCGTATATTAATATTGCATATAAACAAATTATCGAGTTTTAAAATAATTGTTCAGCACTCTTTCTTTACAAAAACACTAAGACAGGCATAATGCAGTTTGCATATCTTACATTTTAATAATTAAATAAACATAATATCTACATTGTACCAGTCTTAGTATTTATATTAGATAAACGACGGTGACAAATAAAACAAACAAACAAAAAATATATATATTTTCATATTAATATAAAAATATATACAATTAGCCTAATATATAGAGATTTTTTTTTTTGTTCAGCGCTGCTTTACCTTTTTCTTTTTTTAGAAAAATACTAAGTCAAGCACAATGCAAGTTTAGTTTTACACATGCGCTGCCATATGCTTTAGGGTCAGGCCATGACAAATGGAAACACATTGTGGTAAATGGGTTAAACTTTTCCCTCCGCTTTGCCTATTTGTTTATTTTGCATGGGTAACACCCACTATCTCAAATCATTGATAGTCCATTAAAGAAAGTCCATTTTCACAGTGCAGTTCTGACATTTGGCATGAGCCAAACTACCATGAAACACAGAATTGGTTTCAGATGGGCTAGAGAGAGTGAGTCGGTATTTTAGGACAAAGGAGGAAGAAATGTAGAGAGAATAAAAGACGGTAGAAGAAAAATGTTGGGGTAGAGAAAATATCCCAGAGAAGAATGAAATGAGGTCCACCAGAGAGAGAGAATACCAGCAGCTCTGCTGTCAATCTTATCTGTCAGTAAAGCATTAGAGGTCTGCGACGATCAACCAACAGCTG
This sequence comes from Sinocyclocheilus rhinocerous, assembly GCF_001515625.1. Classification (NCBI taxonomy): domain Eukaryota; kingdom Metazoa; phylum Chordata; class Actinopteri; order Cypriniformes; family Cyprinidae; genus Sinocyclocheilus; species Sinocyclocheilus rhinocerous. The sequence continues at coordinate 178,713 of NW_015643579.1, read as the reverse complement.
CAAAGATTTTTTGCACGCTAGAATTCCTCTGTCCGTGAGAATGACGAATATTTCTTCAACAAAAACTTTTCCATACGGGCAAACTAAAGTATGTTCACTCTCTATGTTGAAAAAAAAAAAGGAAACTGATGGCTCAGGGAAGAAAACTCGGGAAATTAAACATCTGATCAGGAGACACAGTCTGTAATTGCAAGAAATTTTAGGGAAGCATTTGTATATTTGCGGACAGTGTTTTACTGTCTGGTGCTAAATGAAATCATTTGGCAGGCATGGACGTTAAGTCTGACATTCTGCTTACTTTTAGACGTATTTATAAAACATCTGCGGCAAGAACGAACATGTCAAGGGATGTAACTGTAAAAATAGATCCCCCTAAAAATGTTTTGCATTTCCTCTTCCATGAGTTTAGGGTGAATAAAATCCCACTTCACGCTCAAAAACAAGGAAAAACTTAAAATCAGCGAATCAATAAGAATGAGCCCCCATAAAAACGAGTTCTCAATCATCACTATAAGACACTAATAAGTGGCCTATCCAAACATGATTCGAAAGGAACCTTTACAAACTGCTAGCATTTTTGAATAGTGAGCAATTCAGTCTGTGGTTTCTGACATCAGGTGTATTCTTGCTTAAAGGGGTCATATGATGCGATTTGAGGTGTTCGGCCAATCACAACGCACTGGATAGTTGGTTAATCAGAGCACACCTCGCTTTTCAGACCGATTAGTTTTGTAAAAATCGACGCGTTTCAGAAAGGCGGGGCATAGAGGAGAAACAATAATGTACAGTATGTGGAAAATAATGTGTTTTTTGAACCTTAAACCGCATAAACACATTTCATTACACCAAATACACAAAATAATGTTCTTTTTAGCAGCATCATATGACCCCTTTAAACAATATTCTTCTCATATGAGACTAAGATCAGTTAACTAACCTGAAGGTTCCTCTGTGCTGCTTGCAGTGGTAGTTGGTGGAGCAATAGGAATTTCTGTTCCAAAAAAGAGAGCACAGTTAGCAAAACAAATAAATAAGCATAAGTTAAATTAAAATTAAACAATAGTTACAATTTAAGATCAATATAAAAATAAATATTAGATTATACAGACAATTTATTGCTACTAATTTGAACCATTTAAACTCCGAAGATACTGGTTTAACATTAGAAATCCATTTGCAAAACGTTGGTTCACAAAAGGGCATACAATTTGCTCAACTACTCCATTTGTATCCCTCTTTTGCTGTTATGAAAAACAGTGAGATACATGTCCAAGACTTGATTCTTTCATTCTTCCTTCCATGACCTTTTCATGAATGGAGGGAAGTTTACACTCAGTAAAACCATGCATGATGAAATACCTTTTCAACAAAGTGACTGAATTCATAAAAGTGGTAAAAAATAATAATAGTCTTTTGCTATATTGGAACATAAATATGCAAGAAGAAAAGGCAGTTACTGCCATGAGCACAGAACAAAAAGAGGACTGAAACAGCTTGAGCGTACTAAGAGAAATATGAAGAAGTTGATAAGAGTGCTTATGTGCCCTGTGAAGCTGGTGGACAAGCATGCAAAAAAGAGCCATTTGAAGGAAGAAAGAATCAAGTCTTCTGATTTAAAAATAAATAAATGAAATAAATCATGAATGATCTTCATCATGTGGTGGGGTTCAAAAATGTGTTTATGCTCTTGTTGAACTGTGACCCTAAGAAATTGTGCAGAGCCAAAATATGTTTTTGTTTCTTTTATGGTGCTTCGGCCAGTAAACGAGGCTTTAATAATGATATCACTCTGTAATGTTACTTATTTTGGATGACATATCAAATCTTAAAATAATTCAAAACATTATTTAATCATTTAGGCTTTGGACAAAAGCACACATGCCATATTGAGTGCTTTAATGTAGAGTTCAATAAAGAATTACCATTACAGCTACCAAAGATTATGGGCACTGTACAATGATACACGTTTTCTGTGGTGGTCTTACTTCCTCTATCAGCACTACACATCTTGGGCTCTGCTTGGTGAACATGGGAACGAGTTTAATGCCAAATTAAAAATTACAGTGCAAGCCTGTTATAAATATTTGAATCCTACGGATTTATGGTCTTCAGAATAAGAGGACATAATAGTATGTGTAGCCAAGACTTCCTCGTGTTAAACTGAGCTTGGCATGGATTCAGATGGTGCTTAAAATTTATATGGGCTATTAAAATAAAAACCGATTATTTCACAATTATGAGAGAAACTAAATATGTTCAGTTCAATTACCACAGTGTCCACCTTTCCAAGTTTCACACATCAGTGCTTGTGTCTTTCCCAAGAAAATCAAAGATATATGATTCCAAAAAGTTATAGGTTGAATTTACTCTGCTAAACTCCCCGCCAAAAAAATTCTCCAGAGCTATTTCTTTTTTTCCAAATGTTTTGATATCCAAGCGTTGTTTCGTCGACAAAAGCACCAATTAAACAGTTTCGAATGCAAACACCCGTGATGGTTAATATGTTTGCTTCATTCATTACCATGCAGTGAAGATGCTTTTAAACTTTTGCGATCTTTAAAAGCAATCTTAAGACTCTTCAAATGTCATTATTTCACTGATTTGGTCCATGAAGTAAAGAAAGCAGAATTTAAAGAATGGCAGGTGATAATCCTGTGGAATGACCTTAAAGGGTTAGTTCACCCAAAAATGAAAATTAGCCTGTGTTTTACTCACCCTCGAAGCATCCTAGGTGTATATGACTTTCTTCTTTCAGACGAATCCAGTCGGAGTTATATCAAAAAATTTTCTTTGATCTTTCAAGCTGTTTAATGGCACTCAGCAGGTGTTGCAGTTGAACAGTCCACAAGTCGTCAAATAAAGCTTGCGCATTCATAATAAAACGTGCCACAGACGGCTCCGGGGGATGAATAAAGGCCCCCTGTAGCAAATCCATGTATTTTTTAAAGAAAAGTATCCATATTTCAAACGTAATAAACACTTTTCTCTCACTTCCGCTGACTGTCATACACTGAAGCAGTTCCGGCGGATGACGCAGCACGTATG
>NW_015643579.1:163418-175279 GCF_001515625.1 Sinocyclocheilus rhinocerous | reverse complement strand
CAAATCCTCGGTTTGTACTTCTAATTCATGACCGGCGTTTTGTTTTGTTCTCTCTCCGCATTCGTCACTAATCACGCAACGCCGCGCGTCTTACGTCATCCGCCAGAACTGCTTCAGTGTATGACAGTCAGCGGAAGTAAGAGAAAAGTGTTTATTACGTTTGAAATATGGATATTTTTCTTACAAAAACTCATGTATTCACTACAGGGGGCCTTTATTTACCCCCCGGAGCCCTCTGCGGTACGTTTTTATTATGAATGCGCAAGCTTTATTTGACGACTTGTGGACTGTTCAACTGCAACACCTGCTGAGTGCCATTAAACAGCTTGAAAGATCAAAGACCATTTTTAATATAACTCTGACTGGATTCGTCTGAAAGAAGAAAGTCATATACACCTAGGATGCTTCGAGGGTAAGTAAAACACAAGCTAATTTTCATTTTAGGGTGAACTAACCCTTTAACAAGACATAGTTTCAAAGTCTTTCCACTGTGACTGTTCATACATGCAGATTTTCATGTTTGACCATAAGAAATAGATCCTACAGTCCTTTAGAAGAGTTTCAGCTCAATATTTCAAGCATTCCATGGACAGAAACATTTGCAAGTGCATTATGGCTCATTGGGGATTGAAGTGGAAAAAAATAGAGATCTTGACATTGAGTGATCCACATACTTATGCAGGGGGCAATGGGTGATCGGCTCTGCTGGTAGCCTTTAGCACAACGGTTGCATGTGATACCCGTCACACCGTCTTTACAGGGGCATTGGCCTGTGGTTTGGTTACAGGTTTTGCCCGCGGCCCCCACAGGATGGCAATCACAGGCTGTGAGGAACAGAAGAAAAGAGATAAAAGAAAAGCACATACAAACAGTACATACATACAAAAAGCACAGATAAACTATAAAAGTAGCTTTAAGGGCCCAAGTCTGGGGAAATAAGTGGGTGAAGATTGGTGAAGCAGTTGAAAAACACATTGTGTGTTTTGTGAAAGTGGTGACCAGTCTCGTGACAAGAGCATGCACATACACATACAAATTCAAAACACTTCGGTATGATAGTCAATGATTTTAAATAAGTAGTGGCTTGAGAATGTCATTTTTTCCTCAGTATGCATTTAACTCAAACCATAAACACATAAAGACAGGGCACATCAAGATAAAGTCTCTCTGAACAGCTGTATCTGGCCCCTAAATGTATCTGGCCATTTTTGGACACTCAAGTCAACCTTAAAAACGTCACTGTACATAAAAATATAAAACTGAAAAAATATCAATCCTGATATCTGAAAGCTTTTTTTTTTTCCAGAATTTACTTCACATTTTAGACATTTTTATATTTTTTATATGTGATTTTTTTTCTAGAGATCACACAGGTGTCACATCAACTAGTAATTTTCTGCTAATATCTTCTAAGCAAAAACTCACTTTTTTGTTGTCTTTTATCAACACAATATATACTCTTTTTCTTGTGAATTATGTTGCAAGAAAGGATTCCTTTACAATGCCACTTTTTTATCTAATGCAAAACCTTTTATACATTTTTAAGAGTTTCTGAAATGTCTAAACACGTTTTGGAACCACTGTATTACAATAAATATTCAAATTGGCAAAAATATCTATAATATCTAAAAAAAAATATCTATAATAAACACATTTCCTTAAAATATGTTTCCATAACATGTGCTTTCATGTGTTTTCATCAGAATATTGTGCTTGTGCCAATAATGTCTGTCACATTTCCTTCCTCTTGGGAGGTCTTTCTCCTAACATATGGCTCAGCGTCTCTCTCCGCTTCTTAAAGCGTGTGAACTGATTGTATTGCCTTTGTGTCAAAACTCCTTTCAAGTCCGTTTTCTTAAATTCCCATCATGGGTGGTTACATTAAAGTTACTTTCGCAAAGAGTCCAATGCTACTTAATTAATATTTCCCCCACCAGCACTGTAGAAGCGATACACTGTCAAATGTTTAACACATTAAATGAGTAAATTGGCTCATATATTTGTATGAGTAATGAAGCACAGAGAGTTGTGCTTAAACTTTATTTCTTTTAAGCCTGTGCTAAGAGCAGTGAAGTGAAGTTCCAGTCCCAAGGTTGGAACGGTGCAGAGAGACAGCCACTCCCTACATGTCTGTCTCTTGTCGCTTGTCACTCTATTGTCATTAAAGCCAAGTTTACGTCTTGTCTTTGGAGTTGTCATTATGTAGAAAATTGCCACATTTTGTTTCTCATTACAAATGTGCATTAAAACGCCCTAAAGATTCAATAAACAGCTCAGCTGACTAATTCCTAATAAATGAAAAAGCTTCACACCCTTAAATGCGGCGCAGGTCATTTTCAGCAATGATTTTCTGTCTTTGTGGAAATGGATGATCAAGAGTCTTAAAAAGAACTAAATGCTGAGGTGTCGGCTGCAATATATATATATATATGAGCCGTTGTAAGCGGATCATTAATTGAGGGTCTTTACTCATAACTCATTGATCTCATTGCAGTGGTTGCCTGCTCAAGCAATATTCTAGGTTAGGTAAAAGTTAGGTTTAATGAACAGCATATTTGGCATAATATTGATTACCATAAAAACTGATTGCAACTTAAGCCTTAAAAAAATGGTTAAAGTACAATAATACAGTACAATGGTACTTTACAGAAAATAATTTTCTTGGAGAAAATGGCATCTTGCCAACAACTGTCCAAATCAGATAGACTGGGTCAACGAGTTAATCAACGTAAAACACATGGAGTGCAGGTGTATGTCTCTCAAACATTTTAGCTTCTGCTGTCTGATAAGACCCTGTCTGGAGAGTGTTTAAGTGGTTGTCCACTTAGCAGTGAAGTGGTGGCACTACACCAGATTCCTGGAGTAGATATGGATCTACTGTTTCCTCTCCTCATCCACTCACTCTCAACACTGCCATGTCCCTGGTAAAAGAAGTACCAAGCTGAGAGTTTATTAATATACGAGCCTGACGTTTTTTTAAATTTATTTTTTATATCGGATAAGCATGTTATAAACTTCTGAAACATTGGTGTTTCATATTTTAGAGTAGCCACTGCAACTCAATTAAATCTGTATGTGGGAGTGTGTGTGGAAAAAGTCATATGTAACCCCCTTTGTAATCCTTAACATTTTCATAAGTAACTGTAATTTAATTACACATTTTTTCTTAGTAACTGTAACTGATTACAATTACTTTTATTTTGTAATTAAATTACGTAATTCCGTTACATGTAACGAGTTACTCCCCAACACTGCTTATTTCACAGACAAGCTAAAAAGAACCAAAAAATGACATTTCTTCTGTTATTTACTCACCCTAATGTCATTTCAAACCTGTATGACCTTCTTTTTTTCTGTGGAAAACTTTTATGACTTTTTAAAGAACATCCTGTTACTCCACTTCCACTTTTCCAAACAATTATACAAATATGGACTTTCATGGTGTTTTTTGTCATATTTAGAGCATTATTGGAGCATTGTATACATTTATATACAGTATATATAGTACATTTATAGAAGAAAAATAAAGACTAAAGGCCAAAAATTAAGTGCTTGATGAGAGCATTTAATCCATTTGAAAGAGATGTGCATGCGGCAGCTTTACTAGATTAGATTGCTCAATGTGAGAAGTTTAGATCCCTGCCAATAGTTCAGCATAAAGCTGCTGTCTGAAGTCTGAGCTCCTCTCCTCCATTAAAAACAGCATGTTGAGAGTCGGTGGGGTAATTTGTGTGTTGCTGGAGGACGGCCAGCTCAGCCCAGGCTCAGTATTGTAGTGCTTAGTTTCTGCGCTGGCCCACAAAAATGTCTGAAGCTAATAAAGGGAAGAGAAAATGACAGCAACATCACTATAAACACCATTGAGTGTTTTTCTGATATCTTTTGAGTGTCTGTTTTTGCTTAAATTCATGTTAGGGTGTTTTGAGACAAATTTTCTTTTTTTTCTTCTTCTTCTTCTTCTTTTTTTCGCAATAGCGAGCATTAGCATAATCATTTGATGAAATTATGAATGTCACTTCAAGCACCACGTCTTTTTGTCAACAAACGTTTTGCCAAGTTGTCCTTTTTATGCAGTACATTCTCATCTAATTGAAGCCAGTTACAAAAGAAGTAGTTTTTTGGAAATCTAATGAGAAAAGTGAGGTAATGAAAAACAATATTTTCAAATCCCCAACAGAAGAGGTTATTTGTGGTTAATAATAGTACAGTTTTGTGACAATGCAAGACACATGTTCAAGTGGAAGGCGTAATAGTGTGACCACAAATACTACACAGCTCTCACTGCAAACGTAATCTCTACTAGCGCACTCAGTACTAACTTTCTCAGCTTTTCCCAGAACCCTAATGAGGATGGGGAGAAAATGAGCCTTTTATTTTGTCTATTTGTATATAAACCCATGGCAACCACACACTGAAGGCACAATTAGATTGACTGGCTAAAGTTTAGCTGCCTGGGATCCCATCAGAGACTGATGTCATTCTCTTTAGCTTGCTAGTTCTTAGCAATCCATATAAACTGAAACATTTAATATAATACTGAACCAAGATTCCAAGCTAACCAAAAATGTCTGAACATTTAACAGCCCACCCAATGGGGTGACGACGGTCCGGTGCGGCTGACAGTTTGCAGAGCGCCACACACTTACATGATCTAAGCGTGGTTTACTGTATTGAAACGAAATGGCTCATTTAACAAAATCAAATCTTCAAAGGAGTCGCTCACTCCAGTGGGCAGGAGAAATGATTTAGCAAATGTTTCCTAAGAATAAATGAATCTTATGGAGCAAACAACTCAAAGAGAGGAACGAGATGCACCTTGCAAAGCAAAGCTGCCTTCGCTTTGTGTGTTTACAGTGTGGTTTATGAAGGGTGAAGTCACAAATCAGATGGCTGAAGTTTCATTAGAAGCTCTAACCTAATAGAGTGCGGCAGACTCTCCACATCATTCTTTATGAATTTTAAAGGGAATGTTCCAGTTGCCCAATTGAACAAGTGGTTTTTGAAATATGACTTCACAGTAAATATAAAATAAGGGTAACACTTCAGTACAGGGACCAATACTCACTATTAACTAGTTGTTTATTAGCATGCTTATTATTAACAAAATGGCTGTTTATTAGTACTTATAAAGCACATATTCTGCATGACCATATTCTACATCCCTAATCCTACCCAATACCTAAACTTAACTACCTTACTAACTATTAATAAGCAGCAAATTAGGAGTTTATTAAGGAAAAAGTCATAGTTAATGGTTTGTTAATAGCGAGAATTGGACCTTAAAATAAAGTGTGACCAAAATAAATTTGATGTTTGACATTTTTATTTAGTTCAGTCCACCTTGGGTGGTTCTGCCAGTCATTTGTGGGTATAAAACATAATAGGATACACTTGAAGGGAAGCTATTTTGAGGAATATCAAGAAACTTTTTTGAGAAATGTCTAGAGTTTGGTTACCAACATTCTTCAAAATATCTTCGTTCCTGTCCCACATAAGAAATAAAGTCATTTAGTTTTAGAATGACATGAGGGTGAGTAAATGATAAGAAGGATTTGGGGTGAACATTCCCTTCAAGAAGACACATATTATGTTGAACATGAAACAGGGAGCCTCTGATTTGAAGCTCTGTACGAGAGCAGAACATACTGTAATTGTTTTTCCTGAAGTAAATTGTTATAGTATATAGTTGCCACTATTTCATTGCTCTGATTAAGAGTGTGAGGACTTGTCAAAAGAAAAAGAGAAAGCGTGTGGTGAACACATTAAATGAATGAGCATGAGGGGAGTTAGGTGCTTTATATTACAACATACTTGCACCTATTTTCATTAACTTGCAATACATCACATATTTAGCTTGTGAAAATGTTTTCTTTGGCGGGAATTAAATATCATGCTTCATATCATTTGTCACCTTTCTATAATTACCACACATCCTTTTTTGTACATCTGTTTTGATGTAACCTAATACAGCTGTATAACTTGGACAGTGTTTGATTGTAATTACATTAGGGGCTCTAACTCTGGCAAAGTTCAGGATTAAATCGAACAAAATGACTTGTTTAAGTTACAGATTTTGTAAATCACGATGAAATGTGTTTTCAGAACAATTTAAAATGAAGCAACATTTGATTTGATGTAGTCAGCTGAGATTAACACGAGGTCTCCCTCTCATTTGAAAAGTGCCAGTGTTTAAACATCAAGAGTAGGAGACCCAGAGTGAACCGACATAAATATCCAAGTAAAATATTAAAATACTCAAAAAAATTGAGCTTGTGCCTATTGTGATGATGCTAGCCGTGCTGATAAATGTTCAGAGCATAAAATAACACAAAAGTCTGATGAGGCAGTTGAACCTGAAGATAAATGACTTGACCAAAAACAGAACAAGTATGGATGACTGTTGCGAAAGAATGAAAGCAATGAGAAATGTACAGAGACAGACAAAAGCATGCAAACAGATGAAAGCAACAGCAAACATTCAGCACTGGGAGTTTTCAGTTAAATCAAAAAGTTCGGAAGAATTGCAGTAAATCTCCCTTACAACGAAGTATATGCATTAGAAACAAGTTCTCAATGGTTGTGGGTCACAATGATGCATTTTTAATCCAGAATTGATTCTTCCCCAATATTTCATCCATTAATACATCTTTCATAGTAGTACATGAATATTTTGAAAGGTCTATTACTAATTCTTTAACAATCTAAAGGGTATTACGGTTATTTTTAGTCTGTTATTCTTTTCAAAGTTTTCCTTGAACCATTAGTGAATTCCATTTGGTTTGTTGACCCTAATTCCAAGCGCCTGGGAAATCCTCCATGGCCTCTGTCTCAAATCTCAGGGAAACTGAAGAGTTCATTAACTTTCCAAGCAAAGCAGATCATTTTAATAAAACTTTAGAAAAGAGGCTCAGGGTCATCAGAGACCTGCAGGATTATTCACCCTTGATTTTAATTACAGAAGCCTTTCGAAAGCAAAAAAAAAAAAAGAGTGATCTAATGTCACATCCTGTGAATCTGATTGAGTTTCTACCACAAAATAGTTCACTTTAAAACAACATATTCAAGCTCACAGCCGACCTTTGGCATTTTCAGACTTTTTTCTTTTTGCACACTGTATTATGGAAGTGTGTACAAAATTCTTAAATGCATCACTGCACCAGCCAACATATCCAAACAGAGCAAACCTCACCAATGAGAGTAATGGGATGCTGAAAGAATCAAGTCTTGTCCACAGGAGAAAGGAAGTGAAAACAAAAAGAAGTTCTCTTCCCTCAATAAGACACATAGCATGGGGGTTAGCGGAACACACAGTCGGATGATGAATGTCTGTTTGCATTCCACGTCGACAGGAGAATCAAACGAGAGCCCAGAGAGGGGTGAATGCAGTCTGGAGTATGGTAAAATGGATATGTTGGTTAGGTTATGCATTCTTGTAATGCCTCTCCATGCAGAGAATATTATTATATGCTCATTAAAGGGGTCATATGATGCGATTTCATTTTTTCCTTTCTCTTTAGAGTGTTACAAGCTCTTGGTGCATAAAGAAGATCTGTAAAGTTACAAAGACTAAAGTCTCAAATCCAAAGAGATATTCTTTATAAAAAAGCGTTTCAAAAAGGCGGGGCATAGAGGAGAAACAATAATGTACAGTATGTGGAAAATAATGTGTTTTTTGAACTTTAAACCGCATAAACACATTTCATTACACCAAATACACCAAATAATGTTCTTTTTAGCAGCATCATATGACCCCTTTAATCTTTTTCATATTCATCAGGAGGAATGTGATATGTAGTCTGAGAACTAAAAAAACAACACACTTTTACTTTTACATGAATTAAATATGTTTAATTTTGCATAAAACAGTGTGCCTAAATCAGTTGAAAACTGTATGCCTAAATCAACCAGTCCTCATCTGAAAATTTTAAGGTGTTATTTTATTTAAAAATCTGCTGTTTATACAATAAAATTTGATAAATATATATTTGTTAAAATTACAAATATTTAAAAAATATAAAAATTCAAAATTACAAAATAATCCACAAAAATTATTATATGCCATGTCTAAAATTTCATTTAAAAAATAAAGTATGCCACAAAATGAATTTTGTTAAATGTCATGTCTAAAATGCACATTCAAATATGTTGTTGTTTTTCTAGCTTAGTTTAAAGCTATATATAAATCAAACATCTTTACAACCTAAACTGCTTCTATATAACAGCAGGAATAAGGTTAATTGCTTTGTTGTGTGGATGTTGTAAATGAGAACTCATGCATGCTGATGGTATTGTGGAAAAAAAACAAACACCTTCTGTTCAGCCTTCAAGTGTAACATTCTCACATGATGCGAAAACATTCCCCACCGTTTTCATTGTCAAATTGATGGATGCTTTTATTTATTTACCTATTTATCTGTTTGGGAAAACAGAGCCTTTTAACTTTCAGCACAGACCTAATATTTTACCCAGAGCTAAAGCTGGACGTAAATGATCCTAAGCCGTCACGGACAGCAGCAGAATGGACCTTGTTATGAGGACATGCTAAGGTGTGATGGGGGCTTGTTTGCACAAAGCTTTTGCTCCTGTCCTCTTGCCCTGCGGCAAAGTTAGGTGAGAATAGCCTGTCCTTTTTTCTCTCTTTTCTTCTGGACAGCTCCCAGGTAAGTGTGCTGCTGCCAACCAGTTGCACACCTGTGGAAAGCTGCTCGCTTATTCCCTCCTGCGTATCTTCTCTTCCTGTCCGTCCTCCCCCTAACCTCAATTCCTCTCACTCATCTGACCTGTAACAAGGATCAGTTCACACCTCTGCTCTGTTTGTTTGACTTGTATTGTCAAACCATCCCCCAAATGAATCCCAATAACTCAGAAAGATGTAACCTTCCTCCTTCACCCCTCCCCAACCCACATCCCTGTCCTTGGGCTGCATGCTGACAGAGACACATGGGGGTGGAGGAGCACATGTGAGAATTCTTCCTTCGGACCTGCTGACTCCTTCATTTGACGAATGGGTAACGCATTAAGAATAGTCACCGGCTCATCTAATTGGTTCCTTTGAGGTACTATGTGAATTTCTTTGTGTAGAAAACAGCCAGCTAATCACTTAGCCTTAGTCTTTTCTGCTTTCCTAAGGAGACTTTGGGCCCTTAAGACCAAACCCAGTCGCCCTTTTCGCCCATGGTGTTTAGATTCAGTACCCTTCATACCTTTGCAGGCCTTTCTGTGAGAGATGGGCTTAGACATGTCTCTGTAGTAGCCCTCCTTGCAGTAGTGGCAGTGGCGACCTGCCGTATTGTGGCGGCAGTTCAGGCAGACTCCTCCGCTTTTCCTCCCGGAGAGTTTGTAAAGCTCCATGTTGAAACGACAGCGCCTCGCATGGAGGTTACAATTGCAGGCTGCGGAAAAGGAAGAAACAGAAGATGCATTCGTTTAAACAGCATATCCTCTGTCACAGTGGTTCTCAAACATTTCAAGCCAAGTACAATCAGAACATGCAAACCCCAAGTAGTCACAAAAAGTGTCCCTTTTTTTCCATTTGGTTTGAGCACAAATTTAAGGACTGTGAGCAACACAGACATAATGCTACATGAATTATATATTATATATATATGGTGTTTAAACCATCAGCTGTATGAAAGGGCAAAACAATTTTAATAAAAACAAATTTAATATTTAGAAAGGATAACAATGCATTTCAAAGTGTGTAAACTATCTTTTAAAACTTTGGGGTTGGTAAGATTTTTAAATGTTTCAGTCTCACACCTCTGCTACTCATCAAGGCTGCATTTATTTGAGCAAAAAATACAGTAGAACAGTAATATTGCGAATAATATTTTATAATTTAAAATAACTTTTAAATTGCTTTTTTATTTTAATATATTTAAAAAAAAGCAATTTATTCTTGTGATGGCAAAGCTGAATTTTCAGCAGCCATTACTCCAGTCTTCAATGTCACATGCTCCTTTAGAAATCATTCTAATATGCTAATTTGGTTAAGTAACATTTTGCATAATTTCAGTGTTAAAATATTTGTGCTGCTTTTGATTCTTTGATGAATAGAAAGTTCAAAATAACAGCATTTATTTGAAATAGAAATCTTTTGTAACATTGAAAATGTCTTTATTGTAACTTTGGATCAGTTTAATGCATCCTTGCTGAATAAAAGTATTAATTTCTTTCAAAAATAAAATTAATAATAATAATAATAATAAACTTACTGGCCCCAACGTTTGAGTGGTAATGTATATCCAATAGTCAAACACATAAATATTATTGGTGAAATAAGTAAAATATTACATTTTGTTGTTGTTACCTTAGTCGGTGATAAATAACAATATTGACTTGAATAAAATCAATTTAGATTAACTAATGTTACCAAACCACATGTACATTTTCAGATAAACATTATTTTTTGGGTAAGCTACTAGAGATTTAGACACACCGAGCTATATTAAACTTTAAAAAAAAAAAGTAAATTACACAAAGATTTCTGTAATATTTATGAGTACCATCTAAATCAAGAATAAAGAGAAGCTCTTTAATCATTATGCAGTAGAGATACAGGCCTCAGTTTGACAGCTATGTCTTTACCAACTGCAGCAAATTAAGTGCCATGGAATTAACTTCTGATAATGAGGTCAGCTTCTGAGCTTTGTCTCTGACCAGGCCTGCTCTTTCCCAATGATGCTAAACAATAGCAGACAAGGCCTCCAATTACCATTCAATTCCCAATCCCCACCATGCACAGGAAGCTGTGCTCCTGCTTGTTTACTAATGAATAAAGTTTCTGCCACCAAGTTTAATTACTGTCTGATGTTTATTCATGACTGATTTGTGTGCAGACATGTTCTCTTTCATTAAGCCTGGGTGAGACATTGGTGTGGCTCCTCCTCATGTATTATTCAGCAGTAAATCCCAACCCTCCTACCAAAATGCTTTGGGCTGTTCAAGTGCAGACAACTGTTGGTAAGGCATAGCTGATGCACATTCTCTGAGCAACTTCAACAGAGTGTTTATTTGGTCTTATGCTAGGAGACTTCATGAAAAAATAAGCATTTTGATGAGAGGGCATAACAACTTACAAAAGCAATTGCAGTCACTAGCAAGACTGAAACTACAACAATGGCTTTCAAGTTTTTTTTTGTTTATTTAGTCTATCATTTTTCACACTTCGTTTTTATGAAAATAGTCCAGTACTACTTAATGCCAAGGACCCCCAAATATGATGAACCCCTTGTGATACACTTATACAGTGTTTAAAAAAAAGTAAAAATATAAAGACATGTTGTTTGCAAATAATTGTAAATAATTAGCTACTAAAGCCAACATTTTAATTATCATACAACAAAATGTGTAGTTACCAAGTTTTGCCTTGCCAGGGCCATATATTCCTTTCCAATTATTTTGCACCTTCTGATTTTAAGAAACAATCAGAGATTTTGATCCTGATTTCGACACTAAAGCCCCGTTCACACCGATAACAATAACTATAAAGATAACTGTAAAGATAACGATATTAGCGTCCACACCAGCGAACAATATCGTCTGTTTATTCTAAGCGCACATGCGTCTGCCGCTTTAAATTCTCGAGCTCGTTACAGCAGGATGGATTCTGATTGGCTGTCAATTTTTTATCGTTCATCAGCTGGAGAAAAATCGTTTTGAAAGTGATTCCAACGATATCGTTTCTCTGTGCCTTTATCGTTATAGCTGTGGTGTGGACTCTGCTATTCTTTAATATTGAGAACGATTTTTAGAACTATATCTTTATCGTTATCTTTATAGTTATCGTTCTTGGTGTGAACGGGGCTTAAAGGAACACTCCACTATTTTTGAAAATAGGCTCATTTTCCAACTCCCCTAGA
>NW_015643579.1:151530-162890 GCF_001515625.1 Sinocyclocheilus rhinocerous | reverse complement strand
ATTTTTTTTTTTTTTTTTTAAACTCCACTTAGTATTACCCAAAATAATCTTGGCTCATCTCCACAGATTTTCCACTTGCTGCCAAATAAATAAATAAACAAATTCAACTTGGAATAGGTTTTTCGAGATGCCTGCAGGACATAAAGAATGATAATCTGGCCTGTCCTAGAAGTGTCTCCTCTTCAAACTTACTCCATGCACGGCTTGTTTGCTTTCAAACAGGCGTACTGTTGGCAATAATTCTGCCTGCTTGTTTGAATCCCAGTGGAAACTGATCCTTCCTACCCTCTAGCTATGGATTATTCACTTTTGCTAACAAGGCAAATGCAATCCACTATGCAGCTCCCGGCTTCTTTAAATTTCTACAGACTTCCTGAACTTATTGATAAACAGAAAATCCAACTTGTTTTCTCTGAAAATTAAAAAAATATATATAAATATTGTACCACATTTTAACATTTTATTACTTTTCAAGGCAATAATTCCTTATATTGCTATTGGACAGAAATAAAACTGAGAAAACTAATCACAACAGTATGTTTTATGTTTAGTAATGAGAAAAATCTGTTATTACAATGACATCACCTGAAAACCTTTCAGCTGTATTCTTTCTTTCTTTCTTTAAAACAATCTGTGGTAAAAGAAGTGATGTTTTATATGGATTGGGCAGCATGCGCTGTCTTAGACTGTAATTTTCTGCAGTTGTTGCAATCAAGAATCAATGCATCTTGCTAAAAGATTATATTAACCAAGATTCGGTTTAATTTATCATTTACTGGTTTTAGTTTTAGACTATCAATTTAATTTGATAATATATATATATATATATATATATAATTTCATGAGCATAACAGCTGGAAACACTGTTGTAGCATCACTATAGTATGCACCTATAAAAGAGCTCCACTAAAAGGAAATTACACTGTCAACATGTGAGGCTATTGGTAGTATTTGGCTCACACTGCTTCCTCTTGCCCTCAGTCATGAAAAAACAACCTCAACACACATAGGGCAGCTGGAAAAAGCTGTTTCAGCACCTCATCTGGTTTCCTCATGATACAGATTGTGATTGTTGTGATATGACCCTGTCTGTATGAACACACACACACACACACACAGACAGAGCATACGGCCTCCTCACACCTGCTCTTTTACAGGCAAGCAGGATTCAGGGTGTTTGCCTCTCAATGGGAGCAAATACAAAGCGACTGTACATTATGCCGTCCCCCCACAATCAACTCACTGTCAGACACATTTTGTTTCACTTACAGCTTGAGATCTGCTCATCTTGCCTTTTGACACCCACTCTCACACCTTGTTCGGCCTGCATGCTTCCCCGTACCTTTGAAGTGCTTTCAGACTCACTAATCTTGTCATGTCATCTGCCTTTAAAGCATGATCACAATTTAAATGTTGCCTTATGTGACGGAACAAGATTACAGCAGCTTTTGGAGATGGGAGGAAAAGCTCATCCCTGTGGTGGTACTTCCTAACCACAGAATAGAACAGCATCTGTCTTAACAGAATGAAAGATTACCTAGATGTCCTACCAGGCTGGTGAATGCAGAATACTTGCAGAGGATGAAAACCCTCATCAGTGAAGCCAACAAAACAAGCTGTTCACACTTGCAGCTACACATCTACTTAGCCGATAAACCCCAGGCAGAGATAAGGGGGTGAGATGACTCTTCTGATTGGCTGGCTTGAGGAGAAAGCCAAACCAGATGCGTTTTGTCTCTGTCTCCTCTTTAGTTTGGCTCAGCTCACTGAGAGGCTGATAAACACGTACAGCCGTGAGGAAAGAGTGTAAGGTGATAGCTTTTGAGTGCAGCTAATTGTTTTTTTACTGACTTAAGAATGTTCTTAAAAGAGAGTATTAGAATCTTGATTTTGTTGTGCTTGTTTTTTGTTAGCACTTTCCCCCCCACTTTTTATTTGTAACCAAAGAAAAGTTTGCTAACAAATATCAAGTTAGTTATATTATAGTTATATTAAATATCAAAATCAAAATAAGAAAACACACACACACACACACACACTACCGTTCAAAGGTTTTAGATCAGTAACGGAACAAGATTACAGCAGCTTTGAGAGATGGGAAGAAAAGCTCATCCCTGTGGTGGTACTTCCTAACCACAGAATAGAACAGCATCTGTCTTAACAGAATGAAAGATTACCTAGATGTCCTACCAGGCTGGTGAATGCAGAATACTTGCAGAGGATGAAAACCCTCATCAGTGAAGCCAACAAAACAAGCTGTTCACACTTGCAGCTACACATCTACTTAGCCGATAAACCCCAGGCAGAGATAAGGGGGTGAGATGACTCTTCTGATTGGCTGGCTTGAGGAGAAAGCCAAACCAGATGCGTTTTGTCTCTGTCTCCTCTTTAGTTTGGCTCAGCTCACTGAGAGGCTGATAAACACGTACAGCCGTGAGGAAAGAGTGTAAGGTGATAGCTTTTGAGTGCAGCTAATTGTTTTTTTACTGACTTAAGAATGTTCTTAAAAGAGAGTATTAGAATCTTGATTTTGTTGTGCTTGTTTTTTGTTAGCACTTTCCCCCCCACTTTTTATTTGTAACCAAAGAAAAGTTTGCTAACAAATATCAAGTTAGTTATATTATAGTTATATTAAATATCAAAATCAAAATAAGAAAACACACACACACACACACACACTACCGTTCAAAGGTTTTAGATCAGTAAGACTTTTTAATGTGCATTCATTTGATCCAAAATACAGCAAAAACTGTAATATTGTGAAATATTTTTAAAATAACTTTTTTTTTCTCTATTTGAATATATTTTAGAAAAAGCTATTTATTCCTGTGTGGGTTTAATTTTCAGCTTCATTACTCCAGTCACATGAACCTTCAGAAATCATTCTAATATGCAGATTTGCTGGCCACGGAACATTTATTATTATTATTATTATTATCAGTGTTGAAAACTGTTGTGTACAATTCTGAGGTACGCAGTATTCTTTGATGAATAGAGAGTTAAAAGAGACAGAAGAGAATTATTATTTTTTTAAATTACCAATCTAAAACTTTTGAATGGTAGTGTATATACTATATTACTCCTGCTAAAGTGTATAACTGACTGTTGGCATTATAGTTTCCTCTCTTTATTTATTATTTATTTTCTAGTTCCATTTCTGTTATAGCACTCTGTAGTCTTTGTCTTCCCACATAATCACATTATTTCAACTGCAGTCAATACTTAAAGCGGTCATATGACGTTGCTAAAAAGAACATTATTTTGTGTATTTGGTGTAATGCAATGTGTTTACGCGGTTTAAGGTTAAAAAAACACATTATTTTCCACATACTGTACATTATTGTTGCTCCTCTATGCCCCGCCTTTCTTAAACACTTCGATTTTTACAAAGCTCATCGTTCTGAAAAGTGCGGTGTGCTCTGATTGGCTAGCTATCTAGTACATTGTGATTGGCCGAATACCTCAAGCGTGCGACAGAAATGTTACGCCTTACCAGGTTCAGGAAAATTTCAAAGTAGTTTAGCTTTCGCAACGAAACACACAGCATCTCCACGACATGCCTTCTTTCTTTGCGTATACATTTGGGCGGTGTTATGCAAATCTTCCCACACAGTGACGTAGACATGTGGGGGCGTGTTTGAACGAGGCGTTTTAGGAAGGCATGGATGAACGTTCACTTTTATAAAGAATATCTCTTTGGGTTTGAGACTTTAATCTTTGCAACTTTATGGATCTTCTGTATGCACGAACAGCTTGTAACACTCCAAAGGCAAAGGAACCATGAAATCTCATCATATGACCCCCTTAATGCTCATTTCTTTATTTGTTTGGAATGTAGGACTCTTCATCGGTCTCGATTGCCCTGTCAAAATAGAGTTTAAAGAGTCATCAGACTCCTCTCTGCTAGTGACCACTCATTTCCTTCCTCTGCAAACATGAGGATTTCCTCAAACACTCTCTTAGTGCTTGATTAGTTGGCATAGGTGAAAAAGAACAGTATATCACTTCATTTATTAGGTGTGAGTGTATTTAGGATTATATTTTTGTTAACCTGACCTTATTTCAACAAACGTTAGTGCGCTAAACTCACAAATTATCCAAAGTTGTTTAGGCTATTTTGTCTTCTCTTCCTGAAATGTCTGAGCATACCAATAAGTGAGGAAATGAATGCTAACTCTCTTACACTCTTTGTAAAAGCGTGCTGTATAAACAGTGTCAGACTAGAGGCCATTGGTAATTCTCCTCAGTTATCAGGGATATCAGTCCAGCACTCAACACTATTGGCCTTTTTTCACCGAGCCTGTCAGACAGAGCGAAGATAAAAAGACGTCACCACTTACATATAATTCAGAGATTACAGCTGTTGTTTAACAATTTGAGTAAAGGGTGAAAAGAGTGTAGAACGTATCAGATTTCGATGATTTTCAGCTTATACTGTAATAAATTTGATGGAAAAACTGATGGAAATCTAAGCACAGACTTAAAAAAAAAGACAAAATAAAAAGTTTGAAGCAAGCAGAATAGGGGGTGATTACACTATTGTACACGTTTTTTTATATATATACATATAAATGAAACAACACGCTTGGTAAAGCATTACCAAAATGGTGGTGCACTAAATCAAATGGGGGTAAAAACAAACCCGCATTCCGTGACTTAGAGTTAAAGAATCCACTCACAGCTCATACATCCTTCAGGAGAGAAACTTCTCAGGCATGTGATGTCTGTCAGCTCCGACACCATCTCAGGTGTGAGTCCTGACCTTTAGTGTCAAAAATCAGCAGTCATATGTCATGAACTCCAGGGCGTGAGATCTTTCCTGTACCGGGGGTCGGTATTACCAGACTCAATACCAACACCTAACACCGGCCCATCAGAGAAGAAGTTATGCCGCGGGGTGCTATCCTTACTGGGCTTTTAAACAAACATGGAAGAAGACCCATTCATGTCTAGTTTAGTTTTAATCTTTGTGTGCCCTTTTAAGTAATGCGATTAGCCCCCGAGCCCCATAAGACTTAATGAGAAAATATTAGATATCACCACATCAGCCTTGTTTTGGTTTGGTCGCCTTTCAGCAAAGTTAAGCGTGGGGAGCGTGCTTGGGTGGTTGTATGACACGAAGTACGTGCGTGTGTGTGTGTGTGTGTGTAAGTGGAATGTAAGAGTGCATGTGTGTGCCTGCACATGTGTTTTTCGGATGTTGCGTCAGTTCAAGGCTTTTGCTCTGGGCCTTAAATCAATACTGGTAAAACAGTTGCCCCAAGGAACATATGCGTTTTCTTCATCGCTGAGACAATGATGAACGTTTGCATTGTGGTTCTGTGGTCAGCCAAAGATATTCAGTGGTTTGAACTGAGAGAAATAAATAAATTGATGGCATATGGCATGTATTTGTCTTGACAGCGTCAGTCAAATAAAAAAGTGAAGAAAAAAAAGAAATTTTGAAGAAAAATAGTATAAAAGTCGTCCATTCAACTTATAATAAGATTATTATATTTATATTATATTATGATAATTATAATAGTTTGTCAGGAGAAACAGACTAAAATGTAAGTCATTCTTCACTGAAAATCTTGTTATCACTCCTGTCCTTTATAGTTTCTCATCCCAAACTATCATATGATTTAAAGGACTTGGAATATAGTTGTTATACAACTTGTATCAAAGACTTTTATGATTCCTTTATGATGCTTTTGAGTCCTTTTTGAAGCTTAAAGCTCCAAATCCCATTTGTAGTAATAGCACTTAAAAAAGGTGGTGTGAGTACATTAATGAAATTTTCTCCTTTTGTGTTTCATGAAATAAAGAAAGTCATATGGATTTGGAACAACATGAGGGTGAGTAAATGATGACAGAATTTTCATTTTGGGGTGAATTATTCCTTGAAGTGTACATGTAACTTGCAGTCACTTTATCCGTAGTTGCACAGATTCATTGATTGATATCTAATTGTATTTCTAAACTGAACAGACTATTCCTATTAACATTACTATAAACATATAAACTTATATATAAAAGACAGCACATGGATCAATAAAGTTGCATAATTTTAGTAAGATGTATCACCCCCTCTTTTTATGTCCACTGTATTTGTAGATCTGACTTTTGAGGCTCTCTGGCTGACTGCCATATGAATGCATTGTTGACATACTGCTTGATGATGGTTAAATGCTTTGTTTGTGTCAGTTTCATATGCTGCTCTCGTATTAAAAAATGCGAAGACCAAACTGGAACCAATTATCTGATTCACACTCAGTGGAATGCTCTTTTATAGGGAAATGATCACTTCATTCATATTGCTGTTTTTCGCAAAACATTTAATTTTTCACATTTACAGTCTAATAATAACAGAATGGAATTGAAAACTTACTACCATTATTATTAAAGATCACAACAATGAGTTCATAGCACAGACTGTAACTGCACACTACCCCGGGAGTTGGAGCTCTGCTTATCTGTTGATGCAGACAGTGCCTTCATATAACTGCTGTAGGAAACTTACAGTAGAACAATGCATGGAGAAAATCTCACACATGAAACTCTACTCTAATGTGCTTCAAATATATACCCAGAAAATGTATTATTTAATTTATCTAATATCTAAATTACATGATATAGGAAGAAATATTGAGTCATAAATTATAATGTAAAACTATAAAATTAGATTACACAATAGTTCACATGTGCAAAAAATATAGACTTTTAAAATATATCAAGGTGAATTAAAAGCAATACTGGATTTTTCCCAAAAAAACTCTGACATTTTGTCATTTTGTCGACAAGAAACATACCTGTCTGAGATTATTTATTCTTTATGTAGACAGTTGTCTGCACCTTTGTGAAGCAAAATGTAAACATTAAAAATACCTCTTAAAAATATAAACAGCTATTAGCCAAATCATGACTCAAATCTGGAATGCTTTTAATGAGTCTTGAAAAAAATGAAAACCTTTACAAATCACGTTTAGAGAGTGAGGTACCACTTCTCCTCTCCTCCAATCCCGGAGTGAACGAGTATTAGATTTCCAAACTATCACCTTGGCATGAAATAAACAAATAAAAGATTAGAGGAGTTGAGGCAGCCAGGAAAAGAACATAGTACCATCTGTGTCTTTGATCAGACGAACTGGTGTGGACACACTGGAGAATAACAGCGGGGGGGATCACGTCCCACACGTCAACAGTATAGTTTTAACAGGACGCACATTTCAGGCAGTGCCTCTATTCTGCACCCAGCATGCTGAGAGAGCTGCAGAGCGCTGAAGCTTTTGTTTCCACCTGTATGTGAACCCCAGAGTCAAACAGATCTGACTCAAGCCCTTTGAGTCCTAATTCAAGACAAATGCGAGTGCTGTCAAACAGAGAATCACTCAACACGACCAAAACTCTCACATGCACACGCACCCAAACACACACGACAACCTGTCTTCGCTTCACAAGAGTGGCCTTCATTTTTTCCCACTCTTTCTTATGGTGTTAAAAGAGACACCGCAAAAATAGGTAGTCATAATGCTACGATTAATTTTGTTCTGTTTGCTCTTGGTGATGTAAAACTACAAACAAACATAAGGAAGAAGAGCAAGAATGTGTGGTGTTACAGTATTTGAACAGATTTTAAGGAATTTCAGGAAGCAGATGTGGCCTGTTTATTAAGACACAAACAAAACAAAATATGGCCAAAAACATTTATCTGTATGCTGCTTGTTAAATTATGGCATGAACTTTAAAAGTAGCTCTAATTGGGTTCGATCTATATGTTTATCAACATCAACTCCCAGATCAGTAACACACTGACCTTTAAATGATTAAGCTGTAAATGTGAACATTTTTATTGACAACCACACCACATAACCTTTTAATTTCAGTCCAATTCCTGGGATGATATCTGCTGCATTATTCATCACTGGTTGAAGAACGCTCGGATTATGACTTGTTCTTCCTAATTATACATTCATCCACATGGGAGCCCAAGAGCACTGCTGTGCATGACTGCTGTTGGTTAGTAATAAAACATGCTCGGTTTTGGCAGTGAATTTAAGAATATGTGAATTTTGGAGGTTTAGGAGTGGCTCCCTCTTTGAAACCACAGTGCATACAAAAACATATGCTTTAATACACTTCCAGCCGCTGGCTTAACATATCATATCAAAATCATCCAACCGCCAAAAAGATGAGGTGAGCAAAAATAAAGAGGAAAGGTCTCCTCTCTAATTCTATGTAAAAGAATTCTATGTCTAAAAGTCTCTAATTCTATGTAAAAATAATTTCTCATTTTGTCTTACACTTATCAACAATAAATCAATATTATATATTTTTTTGTATTATATAATTCAGATTCAGATCAAGTCACATAATTTCAAAGCATGTCATGTGTAATACAACAGGTGTAATTATACTGAAAAACGTTAACCTAAAAATATACTTTATGAGGTAAAGTCTGAATGTTCTCATGGTATTCAAGTCTTGGCAAATATGGAAAATATTATTTAAACTCACTGAATCAAGCTGAATACATCAGATTTCACCAAGGAAATCATATTTACAGGTAAGCTATGGTACAAATATCTTTTTACAGAGTATGATTGCAGGCATGAGATGCACTTAACACACAAATTCAGCTTATTTCAAGTTAACTTCAAGTTCATTTTATACATCAGCAAAAGTGGTTATGTCTGAGTGGGTGAGTTTTTTACTTTGTAATTAGTCTTTCCATTTCCAGCAGTGACTCATTCATGCTGATTGAATATGATAGACAGGCGTACTAATAGGAAAATCATCTCAGCAATACAGAGACACCTTCTTTTTTTTTTTTTGCCTGTATTTTGGTGCTGTTTCATGCATTCATGCCAAAGTTTAGTCTTCAATAAGAATGCCAAGGGTGGCAATAGAAACATGGCTTCCTTCTAAAATTTGTATTTTTCATCCACTTTAAAATACATCTTATGGTCAAGTTGGCGACGCTCAGTTTACTTGATAGTAATTTCTTTTTCAGCTGATCCAGTATGTGTAGTACAGAACCTTTTTTCTGTTACTGCAATAATGTAAGTGTCAGAGGCTCTTTGTTTGAAGTGTCTGTTCTTTTGTTATGAATATCTTAATTAGGGCCAGTGTGATAAGAAGGATGACTCTGAAAGCTTCAAAACTAATAAGGGTTTCAGGTCAAGAGGCTCCTAAGGGTTTTATAACCACAACAAAGACCTCCGCGTTCCATTATTAGCACCCATTTAATGACCAGCTTGCCCCCTTGTTAGGGGTGATCAGCTGTTCCAAAGCGTGTACCACCGCTTGCATCAGAAGAAATACGCCAACCGCACACTGTGATGCAGGAATAAATAGTGTGTCAAAAAGTAGAGTGCATCTATTTCCTTGCCAACGAAGGCCTTTTGTATGAGTGTGTGTGTATGTGTGTGTGGAGAAAGAGAAAGAGAAAGAGAAAGAAAGACAACAATAACAGAGAGATAAAGATTCTGCGAGGACTGAAAAGGAGAAAAGAGAGAAAACCGCAAGACATAAACAAAAGTGATAAACACGAGAGAATATTTAGGTTTGTTTCTTTGCCTTGAATGAACTTTCGAGGATGTCTGTTTTGTGTGATTCGCATTGTAAGAATTATACAGAAGCAGACTAAAGCGGCCATCTCTATTCATCCCAGGTTGGTGAAAGCCTACTGGGATTTATGTAGATTTCCCAGACTGCGCAAAGCCAGACACACAAAGATGAGAAAAGATCCAGCTTTCGGGCTACGACAGCACAGAACCACAATGCTGCCATTTCACTGCACATGCGCCCCACATCTGGCGAACAAGCTTTTTCCTGGGACGCCCCTCTAAAGATCTATGCAGTATCTCAACCATTTTTTTTGCCACAGAAGCAGGTTACAAATGATGGAAAAAAATTGCTATATATTCCATTAGATAGTTGCTAATGGATGAAGTGTGACGCTAAACATGATTCCATTGTCCAAGGCAAATGTTAAAAGGAAATTTACTTTATTACCTGGTCTGTCTTGGTTCATTGCTTTAAACATCGTAAAAATCATCTTGAGCTACGATCATGAGCAGCAAGACTAAAGGCCAGTCACTGCAAGATCTGAGGCATTAAATAAAATCAGCTTAGCAGCAGTCCTGTTATATTGCCAACAACAATAATATATTCATCCTACTCTCTGAAAAGGTTCTTGTGTAACCGTAATGGTACCATAGACCATTGAGTAAAACCAGCCA
This sequence comes from Sinocyclocheilus rhinocerous, assembly GCF_001515625.1. Lineage (NCBI taxonomy): Eukaryota > Metazoa > Chordata > Actinopteri > Cypriniformes > Cyprinidae > Sinocyclocheilus > Sinocyclocheilus rhinocerous. The sequence continues at coordinate 152,667 of NW_015643579.1, read as the reverse complement.
ACAGAGAACCTGCAAAAACTTTGAGCCAAAATGGAATGATGTCAAAAGGCATCCAGCGTTAAAACTCAGTGTCTTTTTGGGCTTAGTTCTGTGATTGCTCAACTCCTTGTCACAGATATCACATTCGTTTGGAATGTTGGAAATCTGAGCCACAGCATTAAACGTACGCAGCTCTATTGGCACTCAGAGAATGAGAAAAGGGGAACTCTTTATGAAGACATTATCTTGTCAAATTAGTCACCGAAGTCATCGATAACGTTGCCGAGCTGTTGGTGTGGCAGTTTTATGAGAAAATAACCATGTTTGAAAATTACAGTGTTAATTCTTCCCCTCAGGCCAAGGAAAGAACCTCCTGAGTCATATTGTATTGCTGTCACTGCTCCTTAATTAATACTTTATGTCAAATCACAGGCTTAAATGTGTTTCCATTAATTTTATGAAAACTTTTTGGGATGTTGGATAAAAAAAATATTAATTAAACAACAAAAAAGTTTTCAAAATGTTTAAAAACAAAGAATGTATCATATATCATCATCATCATCATAATCAAAAAAAGTCATGTGACTTAAAGAATAAAATATCATTGGACATCTAAAAAGTTGCTCTGGGCATTCTGACATGCAAGTGCCAAAGCTTATCATCAAAAAAACCTTCACCAGACATAAGGCATCTGCCGTCAATCAAACGTTTTGTCTGTGCGCGCTAAACCTTAAAGGAACACTCCACTATTTTTGAAAATAGGCTCATTTTCCAACTCCCCTAGAGTTAAACAGTCGATTTTTACCATTTTCGAATCCATTCAGCCGATCTCCAGGTCTGGCGGTAGCACTTTTAGCTATAGCTTAGCATAGATCATTGAATCTGATTAGACCGTTAGCGTCTCGCTCAAAAATGACCAAAGAGTATCTATATTTTTCCTATTTAAAACTTGACTCTTCTGTAGTTACATCGTGTACTAAGACTGACGGAAAATGAAAAGTTGCGATTTTCTAGGCCGAAATGGCTAGTTGGTTATGTTGACGGAAGTTAGCCTATTTTCAGGCGCTGCGTAATATCATTGCGCCTGCTGCACCCATGGTACGGCAGCAAAGTGTCGTGATTATTACACCGGAATGAGAGTATAGTTCCTAGCCATAT
>NW_015643579.1:91685-151335 GCF_001515625.1 Sinocyclocheilus rhinocerous | reverse complement strand
CATCTGTCAATCAACGTATACAGGAAGAACCAGCCGAAGAACAGCAGAGTCGTGGTAGAAAGTTCGGAGATGGTATTAAAGTAGCTCAGTTTAAATGTATTGTATGAATTGCCTTTACTATGGAATAAAAAATACTATTGTGTCTATTTACATTTAGTTAAAAGTAGCTGTAAAACATCAGTTCCAGTGGCACAGATGGATAAGCAATGACTCATCTTTCGGTTTCTCTCGGTCTCAGAAAAAATTGTTATTCTCTGGATTAACTGCAGCAAAGTTCCTTGATTATTACGCCGGAATGAGAGTACAGTTCCTAGCCATATCGGCCTAGAAAATCGCTACTTTTTTTCCCCGTCGGTCTTAGTACACGATGTAACTACAGAAGAGTCAAGTTTTAAATAGGAAAAATATAAAAACTCTTTGGTCATTTTTGAGCGAGATGCTAACGGTCTAATCAGATTTAATGATCTATGCTAAGTTAAAGCTAAAAGTGCTAACGCCAGACCCGGAGATCGGCTGAATGGATTCGAAAACGGTAAAACTCAACTGTTTAACTCTAGGGGAGTTGGAAAATCTGGAGTGTTCCTTTAATTTACTGCATTGCAATAGATAAAAATGGCTTCCCCGGTGGCTACTATTTTTATTCTCTGGGACATGGGATAGAAGGGTTGCTTTATTCACAAATAGTTTTTCTGATGTTCTGATTTTTCAAATGAATTAAATTCGCATCTTGTGTGGAAATAGAGCTGCTGCACATAATGTAAGCTTTATCCACACATGAAACAACTTCCTTTTTTTCCAAAATGTTTTGCCATAGAAGCACTTTGAGACAGAGCCTCTTATACTACAGAAAGGAAAGTCCATCCCTACAAACAGTGGTGACTCAACCCAAATGGAGGATGAATCGGATTGGTTATGTTTCCACACCCTCCGGATTTAAGGATGATTCGCAAAGTTTGTAACATAGATGACGCCCAAGGAATGAAAGCCCATCTATGAGAAGTTGACTGTTGTCTTGGGCAGCAACTCTACACTCTACATCCAGTTTACCACCTGCTGTGGAATTTCCATAGCTGCATGCGCAAGTTCCCTAAAACTCAAATATCTCTGGTATTTTCTGGAAATGGCTTTCTGGAAATGGCTTCTGGGATACCACATTTGGAATTGGCACTTTTTAGTTAAGGTTTGAAGAATCATTAAGGCCACAAAATCACATATCAACATGTTTAGAGCTAAATGTGATATTTTTCATTGATAAAACTTGGAGAACATATGATTATTCCCAGTCTACGAGCACAGATAGGCTGGGAATATTGCTTTTGTCTCTATTCTATGCGATTAGCTTTCATGCGATTTACTATCTGACCTTTTCTCCTTCTATTAGACGTCGTTAATAATAACATTGTGGCCGTCACATCAGGTGTGAGGACTTTAAGCCTCTCTTTTTCATTTCACATACATTCTCAGAGTTCATTCACACCAATGTGGTGGGAAGGTCTCAGGGAGACCAAATCCTCTGGAGCAGATGTCATTAGCGCGTGTCACCTCTCCGATTTACCGTCCTCGCTCAACGTTAACAGGCGTTCACGCTGTTTTATTGGAACACAACTCCACTGCAGCGGATTTTTCAATAAAATTTATAGAGCATGAAAATGACTTGAGTTGGGCAAGCAGGGACTGCAGTGGAACAGGGGAGAGAAAGGGTATGAAATGCTGGAAAGACCATGGGAAGTCTGTTGGCCGATTGGAACAGACTGCCTGGAAATGACCCCGGTGTCCATCAGCCAGTGAGAGGGGGAGCACTTCAAACATTTTTCAAGGATCAGCTCTCTCAGTGCATTGACCTGTGTGAGTGTTTTAAAAGGCCGCGTGGAATTAGTGGAAGAAGTCTCACGGGAGATATTACCCCAAACCAAGAGGCAAAATACAAATATTAGTATGTAAACTCTGCACTGTAACCGGCCTTGTTAAGCAGTGGAGCCACAGGTATGAAAATTTGCTTTTTTTTCTAAACATGCTCCTGAGGTGTTAATTGGGAAATATTTGATTTGATTGGTCTCCACCTCCATTTGATTTCTGAAAATTAAGGTGAAATTTCCATCTAAAGATGATAAATGAACACATAGACCACACATGCACACACCCGCCAAGGTCTCGGTGCATTGCCCAGGACGGTAGAAACACATCACAGCCAGAATACAAATATAAGGAGGCTAACATGTCTTCCATCCATTTCCATTGTTCTCAGACGTGCTACTAAATCCTCAAATGGGCGGTTGTCCAAACCTTCATCAACAGCAGGCTGTGTTTTTTCTCCTCCCTGCCACATGTTCCGCACACCGTCTCTCCCAGTGTGAGTGGGGAGCAGACAGGAAGCCCCTAAAACTGTAAATCTAAAGCCCAGGTCGCCGATTCATCCTGCTATGACATGTTTATTGTTCTTTTTCTAACCGTTGTCCTCACTCCTCCGCCATTTTTTGGATGACGCCATTCTCTCCCTATGACTCCAGAATCACTTAGCGGCTTTCTTGAAAAGCTCATTGTGGTGTAATCAGCGTTTTTCACCATGTTAAAGTCATCAGACACTCAGCATGAGCCTTCAGAGTGGCTAATTGCGTGTGAAGACAGCACCTCTGTGGCCACCGGCCACGCATTCCCTCAAGAGATCTTCCACAAGACAGATGGTCAAACCAAATCACAAAGCTGTTAAATCATTTTTATCACATATTTTCTAAGTCTAACAAGGGTAATTGTCTATGGTAATTTTCAGTAAATTATAAACAATGTGCCCTGTAACCTGCTTTAACCCTTATGGGTGCCGCAGCACAATGATAGCCACAATTAAACATCTTTATCTAAAGTTTCCAAGTGTATTTAACTCTGGCTAAAAAGGGAAAATTGGGAGCCTGGCAAATGCCACAGTGATTGTAATTACTTTCTTTTGGGGAAATTAGTTTATCCAACAATAACAATCGCCAAAGTCAGAAATTTAAACATATTTCATCAGCTGGTTTGTTCCACTTAAATGACTTCAGACAATGATTGAATTTAGTTATTGTTACTGTGCAGGTTCCATAACCATAATTACCACAATAAAATGCCCATTATACTGTCCCAGTTCCAACTGGCATTCCAGTATATACTGCATGGAGGAAAACCACTGGCTCTGTTACCTTGAAACACTTATAATAACTTATAAAGAGCAGAGAGGGGAAAAAACTTTCCACCTGTTGTCAAACACAGAAACACAAGACACATTCTGTCCAGATATCCACCTGCTGAGAGTCATTAGCAAAACCAAACTGTGAGCTGCAGAGGCAGGTGCAGGTTTTATTATCTGGCAAAGGATTGGATAATGCAGAGGCCTCTCGCTGATAACGGCAGAAGGTGCAGGCGGTGACACTGTAACTGTCATTAAATGATAATTACTGCACCACAAGACTTAATGAGATTTTAATGTCTCTTGAGCAGACACCACTGGGAAAAAAAGGTAGCCTTAAGCAACGAGAGCTACCTAAAATAAAAGCCACGGTGAGGGTGTGTTCAGGAACACAGAATTTGTTGACTTGCTTCATAGAAAAAGTTGCACAAAAACGTAAATAATTTCAGTTGTGTTTCTTGATTCCGTTTCCTACGCCTATTACTTCATTAGCCCAGACACAAGTGAGGTCAAAGGTAAGCTCTGCTATCTCTGTAGGTGAGCTCTGTTAGTCCCCTGAGCTCTAGATAAGCAAGAGATGAGATAATGTCACTTTTAATATACTGCACGATTTGTGATGTGCACAGTTAATGCTACACATAATGTTTTAAGGAAAATCATATTCTATAGTGGTTGAATTGTGTCAGAGCTTTTGCCCATGTTTTGCTTCAATGTAGTCAGGTAAAAATCATGTAATCAACATTAACACACAATATTAAATATTAAAACTTAATGAACTTACACTTAATAAATTCTCTTACCATGTTATTGTGCATCATAAATTCCCTATAGTGAAAAAAGAAGTGTGCTTAATTTTATTAAATGTGCACTTGTAGTGTACTTCAAATCTCTTTCAAATTTACTTGCAGGTAATATAATGATGAAATAAAATTCCACTTAAGGATACTTAATGAGAGTATACTTTCATGACACGTAAGTATACTTTTCGAAGTGTAGTTTACAATAATGTTGAATTAAAAGTTTTACTTTAGTAAAATTTTAAATCATTATGTTTTAATAATCTTTTGTCATGTTTTAAAACAGTACACTTATTTTGATGTGTTGAATAACATAAAGCACTGGTAAAAAAAAAAAAACAGATACAAAATTTAGTGAAATGTGTTATTATATTAAAAGTTAATATATTTTAAATGTACTGAATTGCACCTTCATCATTACAAACATGTCATTAAAATATTTAAATACATGATGTTAAAGTTTCAATAGAAATAACATGAAAGTATTTTTTAGTTTACCATAAATCTCAGTATATTCAGCAGTACACTTTAACCACATTTAAAAGTAAACTGAAATTTTGCATAAAGGTCTACTTAAGTCTAACTGCATTTAATATACATGTAAAATATAATACATTTTCATTTATTTTTATTTCATTTAACATGCAAACCTGAAATTCAGTTTTCTTTAAGGTATATTATTTCCATAATAAATAATCATTTCAGTATGCTAATGCATACTTCTTTTTCACAGGGGTCAGGTTTATGAACAAAATGAAAAATGATTTGTAACTTTACTCTTATTAAGTAAAGATGTGGAACTGTGGTGTCATTCCTGTTTTGTAAATGATTCACACAACTGTGTATAGTGCACTTGTTTAACTCACATTAGGACAGTGCAAACGTTTGATGAAACAAAAAGGGACACCTCAAGTATCAGAGAAACAACCACAAAAGATGTCAATTACTCCAGTCCAATGAACAGATGTAAGAATAATACCAAGAACAACGCTAATCTCTGTAGATGTAATAAAAGTTCATAAAACTGATCTATCTATATGTGTGTCCAGTTAAAGTAACCAAGAAAGACAAAGCTGAGGTGCAATTTCCAACCAACTGTCACTAGGCCCATAAAAAACTGCAAACACGGCTGCTGTTACCGTTCTCCTTCATCTAACTCCGCTCTTCTTTTTTGTCCACACTCTGTTTGTTTTTGAGACTCTGCAATCTCTCCATTTCCCACCCATCACTATGGAAACCAGATACTGTATCTCAGCCAGGGCTATCCTGTGGAAACAGCTCACTTTCTCAGATAAATAAACGGTTACCGCGAGGCCGCGGGGAGGAGTGCGGGGAAAGGGAGATCAGGGAGGAGGTAGCGCAGCAGGGCCAGGGAGCTGTGAAAAGCATCAGGCGTGGTGATCCTTATCACACTCTCAAAATGCAGCTGTGCCCCGGGAAGTAAACATCTCTACTGATCTTGACCACAAGGAAAAGAGATCAACTGGAACCACCAGCTACTGTAGGGGTCATTTCCTAAAGAGTTGCTGTTTTTATTCATTTCATTCATTTGATTTATCATAGCACGTTTGCATGGACATGGTACACTTGCATAATTAACATGACTAACATGTCCTTTGTTCTCTTTAAAGAGAAAAAAGTCAGTGTTACAGTGTTACAATGGCAATACAATAGTCTTATTTTAGTTTTGGTTATATAATATTATAGTATTAATTAATATTTTAAATGACCTTTTATTTTTATATTTTCAGTTTTCATTTTAATTTGAAGTTTTAGTAACTTTGTTGCTTGCTGTATTTTTAGTTGACATTTTTAATTCGAAATATTTCTATTTAGACTTATTTTTAATTTCAGTTTTCATTTTAGAAATTTTAGTACTTCGACTTCAACTTATTTAATTTCAGGTAGTTTCCAAGGCAAGATTTCTTCAATCATCTAATATTTATATTTTATTTCAGCTTTATTCCATTTAACAAAAACAATGAATAGTCTTGAATAGTCAATGACACAAGTCTTAGTTGACAATAACAACACTGATATAATAAAAGTAAAAAACTTAAAATAACTTTTCTTTAAAGAGTGGTTTTAGAGTTTCGGGGGTTATGTTGTCAAATGTACAGCAAAGTTGCAGGTTTGGATATATATATTTTACTTTACACATGTAAGGTTAGTTAGCAATTTTCAAAAGCATTTCAAAATGTTTACGGATAGGCCCCATTCACATTCATTGTAAGTGTCTCACTTTAAACCAGATTTTTACTTTTTTTTAAAGAAGACAAGAAACAAGTCAGCATTTAGGTATTGAGCCTGAAAAAACTCCTTCATGTATTGGTCTCGCCTTGGATTTACCACTGCTATTTGCTTGCAAAACAAACTAACCAAATTCTGACATTAAACAGTCTCAGGTCTGCACCTTAGCTGTCCACATCCCATCTAAAGAGGTTAAAAATAATGTGTCATGTTGGAGTATGTTGTTACCTTATCGTTACACACATCAAACTAGATTCTAAAAAGTCGGAGGAATGTTTGAAGCAGTCTCGCTGAGCTTACGGTTAAGACTCTCTCTCATACTGCTGGACTCCCTCCAGCCCTAACACACAGGAGGAAATAAATAAAGAGGGCCATCGGACTGATCATCCAAAACATGTCTTTTATCCAAAGCCAGAGCCCTGTCCACTGGACAGCATAACATATGGAGCTTCAGTGAAAAGATCTGGAAAAGAAGCACCAACACATCCTAGGATGAACTGAACTGATTGCCCAGAGATATCTGCTGTGATTGGCAGCTGCCTGTGTGAGGCCAGAAAAGGAGCCCCATAGTCTGACTGCTCTAGCCTTGTCTAACCTCTATCCTATTTTTTACCACACGCAGTACATGGTGGTGTTTAAAAAAAACAACAACAAAAAAAAAAACAATAATCAGTAGTAGAGTATGACCTCTTCACAATTTTATTTCCGGCCAGAAATAGTGTCTTGGAACACAAACAGCTTGTGATTTAAACCTCAATATCCTTATCAGCAAAAAAAAAAAAGAAATACTGGTTTGTTTGCTTTTCCACATTTGAATGAAGAACAATAACATACCTAAGTAGTCGTGCTTGAGCAAAAATTAGTTTATCCCCCCACGTCAGAATCCTTCTCACATTTCTTCATTTCATTAAATATTATGCTGTATATTTAGAATGGTGTCATGGAAGTTACTTTGAACTGTAGCTTCAATTATAATTCATTTAATTAAAGGTAAATATCAGATAGCATATAATATTTTGTAAAAAAAAAAAAAAAAATACAAATATTGAATTTGAATTTAAATAAATAAACGAGGGAGGCACAAAAATATTCTCATGAGTCAGAATTTAGTCATATTTGCAATATAGACAGCTTGTCGTTTATTTAGACTGTAACAGAACATGTAATTTCAACTGTGCATACCCATACGAAAGTCATTTTGAGTCGTATGGAGATAACAGCCAGCTGCAATTTGTCAAGCACACATAAATCAATAAACAGATGGCAACAATAACAGAACATAAGAGACTCATAAAAATGAATGACTAAGTTACTAAAATATAGCATAATATGCAGAGCAACCAGAACAGAATAGCTAAATGAATGTTTTAGTTATTCAGAATATAATTAGAAATATTTCAATAAATCCAATCACAATAATACACTCTATAGGGCATGAAATGCTTATTCTGTAATTAAAGTTTAATGAGAATAGAACTTGATCAATGAATGCATTTTGGTAAAATGAATCTATTATTGATTATGAAACTTAATCTCTGGTTAAAGAGGAAGAAAACAGTAAGATTACCATAACTGCATATTAACGTGGACATTTTCGTATATGATGAAGTAACTTAAGCATTCCCTCTAATTGCATTCTGTCTCACCATTTAATGCTATTTTTGCAAGATTTTGCAGATCCATATCCACACAAGCAACACCATCTACTGTACATTGCAAACTCATTTCCTGGATTTCCCCCATTACTTTCTCACAGCCTGGTGTTCAGGGAGGTCAGGGGGCAAATGCACTTTCTGACCACAACTTGGCCTTTTTTTTCACAGACTTTGGGAATCCTGGATTAAGTGTGATCAAGTCTAGTTAATTCAGATGACCCGGCAAACCCATCTCACAAAAAAAGTCTTTAACTTGTGCTCATTAACATTCCCAAAAATCAGTGACATTGTTAAAAATTCAACTTATTGAATACCTAAATATTTGATTGCTTTGTATAGTATATATTTTATAGTATATTTTACAGTTTTCAGCTAAAATTACCACTAGTGCCAGTAAACACAAATTATGATTACCGATTAATAAATAATTATTATAATGATATAATACTATGTTATGACCTCAAAATGCTTTAACCATAGATCATGATGTAAACTATTGCATTTTGACATTTGCATTACATAACCAGCTCCATAGGTATGTATTTTCTGATGTAGTTAACTTGCTCAGTAAACCACCTGATACAACACTGCACTTGTAATACGAATCTAGTATGAGTCCAGCAAAACACGAGTCACAATAAAAGAGCTAAAAGACTTGCAGAAGCAAGATAAAATCCCATGGTTCCTTCAGCAAATGCATTTTATCTCCCATTTGCTTTTAATAACACTATTGATTAGTTTTATGGTAGGGTTTAGTGTATGTTGTACATTGTTTTCAACAAGACAGCGGACATTTCATTTCTGAGCTACCACGAAACAACAACCTACATAATAAAAACGTTCATCTGTTTCTGATACAATTGAACATGCTTTTAGTGACACTCACTGGACATTTCATTTTGTGTAACAAAACATGCAAAAGGCTATGTAATAATATCATCATTTTGCAGAAACGTCACCGCAGGCATGTTTTTTCAATGAGCCTGGATTGGTTGGTATTTTATATAGTAATGGATTGAATACTCTAAAGCTTTGTCCAAAGCACCAGATTCTTTCTATTTGCTAAGATTTTCTAAAATCTTATTTAAACTAACCTATCAGCCTTGTTTTACCAGTACATACATTCATAGTGTCGAGTATTAATCTAAGTCAAAACCCTTAAGCAATGGCTCTGTGTGCAGTTGAATCTTGAACAAGCCTCTGCAGTTCCAAACCACAAACAGTTACAAATCAAAACATGGTCATGTTCATGTACCACAGTTTGGGTAAATAAAGACAAATTTGCTTCAAATGATGCGAGAAGAGCTTGGTTTTCCTCAAACCAAGGCTCACCATCTCTCAAAAGAGGGTCAGCAGGCTTTTGGCTCCTTCCTTCTATATAAATGCAAATAGAGGTATCTCATTTATCAAACTTGCATAGTCCCAACATATTCCAGTCTCTCCTGTGCTATCTCAATATTTGCCAGAGCACCTTATAAAACCTGTCATTAGTTAGTGTTCACCTTAAATCCTGTAGTATATTTACACTACTACATCCTTCAGAACGTACTTCATAACTTTCCTCTGAGGTAGGGCAGAAGCTCTGCTGGGGTGTGTGAGGGGGTCCGGCTAGGAGGTCTGGGACAAAGTGTATGGCTAAAAACACGTCATTTCATACAACCATTAATCACAGAGACCCAGTTGCTGCGGGAACTGTTGCCTCGGGGACGATGCGCTCATGCTCACCGCTGGTGGTCCTGTCGACAGACCTACCGGACCCATCAAGCCTTAAGTGCCAAGGGTCGCACCTCAGGTGGTAAAACAGAAACAAGGAGCGAGAGAGATGCAGATCTGTTTTTCAGTCCGTGTTGTTCCTTTATTCTCTAGAAATGCTACCAGACGTGAATGGTTTGCATGCAGCTAAGCAGGACAAGTTTAAATGAAACCTAATCAAACATTATAAGCAGTTTGGTCTAGCTCTAATTTGATGGGACATGCTAGGTTCAGAAAGAACTGGCATTTCTTACACTACAAGAATTTTCCACTAAATGTAGTCTGTGTTTGCAGCATGTCAGACAGGCTGAAATATTGGAACCGCTCATTCTGGGAGAAAGTGAATAGTCCCGCCTTCTCAGAAATAGCCAATCGCTAATTGGTAAAGTTATCGTGTCACTGCAGCTGCCATTAGAATCTCAGGTTGCTATAGAAACATTTAGTGTTAGCGTTCTGAGAAGCGCGCTTAGGAATGCACATGCGCATTGGCTGGTCTAGCCTGAAAAATACCCTTTTTTAACGTTATTTAACCGTTAGAAACAACATTTATGAGACAATTTAATTTAATTTAATTTAATCGTAAGTTTGATTAGCAGTTTTGGAGAATTTGATGTTTCCCCATTCAAAGAGATAGCAGCATTACTATAGTGGATAAAAATCACCTTTCTAAAAGAGCACATGCCTATTTAAAGCGTCAGTAAATTCTGCTTACTAGGTTTTAAAATTGATTTGATCAACATATTAAAAGAATTTGCAAAGAAAAGAATAGGCCAATTTAAAAGTACTATTATTATATTTACATAATAATAAACTTTGAGATTTTGAGACCACAAACTTAAATATATATATATATACTAGGGGTGTAACGATACACGTATTCGTATTGAACCGTTCGGTACGAGGGTTTCTGTTCGGTACGCATTACAAACCGAACGATTCGTTGGACTAATCCTATTACATTTGGAAAATAAAATAAAGTGTGTTGAATATAATGTTTTCAGTGCCACTGCGCTCAACAAGGCAGCCCAAACGACGCAACAGCCCCCAAAGAAAAACACACTACTCCAGTCAGGCATAGGCTGAACTAGATCGTTCGTTGTAATATGGCTAGTAACTAGGGCTGGACAATAATTTAATATCAATATATATGGCAATATAATTTTTTTTCAATAACGGTGATATGATTTTTAAACACATTTCTGATATTTTGATACACATTACCAGTGTTTCCCATACATTGATTTATTTGTGGCGTTTGACTTCGGTGAATAAACATGAGCACTTTCACATTTGCACGTTTCAAAATCAAAACGCGGCGCAGGTGTTTTATATGAATGTCTTTGAAGGGAACCAACTGTCTTCAGAAATGTTTCGATGGCATTTTCATTTTATCTGATAAAGCAGCGTCCATGAGCGCAGTGCTGCTTTGTGTAGAGCCGTTACCCGGGAAACCACTGTTACTACCGATCCATAAGTGCCTCCTGCTGGCAGAGAATGAGCCCGTCTACAGAAACATGTTTCTGTTGTTGCTCGCTCTGTTTTTGTTTTCTGCAGCAATTCTGAGCACTTTTCATATTCTTTATCCTGGCTGAAGCACTTTTCTTTCAATCTATAAGAATAATCAGCCTATGTTATAGTTTAAAGTTAAATATATTAATATTATTAAGGTAAGCCTGAGAGTCATTTACATTTATTTGACAGTGATTTCACATTTTTTGGTTTGTATGAAGGCTAAATACAAATAAAAGGTGAACATTAATTTATTTGTGCAGTTTTCTTTCCTAAAATATTATATAGTTTTATAGGAGGAGGTTTCATAGACTTGGCAAATTCATTTTTCAGAAGTTTGTAGGTACAGACATCTGTTGTGGTCATTCTTGGCAGTTTGAGGCTTTTTATAATATTGTTCCTATCGATATCAGAATTATGGAACTAGACGAAAACAAGGAGACAAACACACTCTACAAACTATCCCCGCAGCATTTAGGCAGGCATTTCCAACTGATTCAAACAGGGCAAAACAAATCACCGTAACAAATCATGATTAAATTTATCTGGCATTTCTTTCTTTTTGCTGTATTGAAAACGTACCAAACCGTGACACCACTGTATCGTACTGAACCGAACCGTGAATTTTGTGAACCGTTACACCCCTAATATATATATGCTGGAACTGTACCACATTTGAACAATCTCTATCTTTCTCTGCTCATTTCTTTTTTGTCTTCACTGTATGTTTGGCTTGGCTGAGAATCCAGCCAAAACACTTGCCCTTCACACAGAAACCACCCTAAGCTGAGGTCATCAATTCTAAACCTATACCCGTGCAGCGATGTTTAACTCATCGAGGAGAATAAATGTCGAGAGGAACAGTCCTGTCGAGAAGTGCACATGGAATGTGTCAGCGTTTCTGCACTGTTTACAGCTCTGTTTATGATCTGTGTTAACAGTGTACTGACACTTTAACTGGCTTCAAAACAGCCGCCAGCACGAGGGCCATGAATCTAGGGCAGCAGCAGACCTGCGTTTCACCTCATAAGGAAAGAGCAGGGAATACCTCCTTCCAGACGCTGTCATCTATGCAATTGCTTGTGTTTAAAAAAAAAAGGACAGTAAGAACTTTTAAAAGACAAAAATATACTTTTACTAGATACCAAATTAATCTTATTTTCTCATCAAATTCTTATTCTTAAGTTCATCTGATGTAATTAAAGCCTAGTAAACTGGTATTTTTGCAACCTTTCCCCTCCTTTTTGACACAATGAAAGCACTGACTTCCAAAAGAGGACGATATCCGCTTCGTCATGCCTAGAGCTGATCCGTGCTGGTTGCTAAGGAAATACATCAACTTCATGCTGTGGATCGCCGGATCGGTAACGTCATATGACCCCTTTAAGAAATTTGGCTAGTAATAATTTTAATAATGTTCATTGATCAATTTGACCTAAACAAAAACACATTATAGAAAAAAATATATTAAAGGGGTCATATGATGTTGCTAAAAAGAACAATATTTTGTGTCTAGTTGTGTCCTCTTTTGGAAGGCCAAACAAAGTAGTTTCACTTTCACAACGAAACACACAGCGTCTCCATGACATGGCGGCGGCGGCAGCAACAATACTACAGCGAGAAGTTACGCCTTCTTTTTTGCATGAACATTTGGGCTGTTATTCAAATCTTCCCACATCATGACGTAGACATGTGAGGCGTGTTTGAACCAGGCGTTTTAGGAGGGCGTGGACGAGTCTTAACTTTTATAAAGAATATCTCTTTGGGTTTGAGACTTTAGTCTTTGCAACTTTAAGGATCTTATCTATCCATGAACAGCTTGTAACACTCCAAAGAGAAAGGAAAATTTGAAATCGCATCATATGACCCCTTTAAATGCATTCTTTTCTTTTCTTTTTTATTTTGAAAAGAAATTAATACTTTTATTCAGCAAAAACGCATAAATTGATCTGTCGTGACAGTAAAGACATAACCACGTTTTCCACAAAAATTATGCAGTACAACTGTTTTATTTTTTTTTACTTACTAAATAAATAAATACATACATACATATATACATGCATACATACATACATAAATGTTACTTGAGCACCAAATCATTTCAAGGATCATGTGACAACAAGACTGGAGTGCTGGCTGCTGAAAATTCCGCTTTGCCATCACAGGAATAAATGATTTTTAATAGAACACAGTCATTTTAAATTGTAATAATATTTCACAATGTACTTTAACACTTCACTGTGTTTTGATCAAATAAAAGACTGATTTCAAAAACATAAAAACATTTAAAAAAATCTTACAGAGCTCAAACTTGGTGTGTGTGTGTGTGGTAGTGTATATAGTCAGTCTATTAAAAAGTAATTTATGGCCTCACAGACCTCAAACAGAACATGAGAATATGAACAGGGCTTCTTCAGTAAAGGACATTCTCTTTTCAGGACCACAAGAATTTGGTTTCAGACATAGAGGTACAGATGTTTGTCAAGAGCTCTTCACTCTGACTCCATTCAGCTGTCTCATCCCTGACTGTAATCTCAGCAGTACATTCTCCTGGCAGACTAAATGGAAAATATCCGGCTGATGTTTATTCTGGCAGACTGTGGTGATAGAGCTAAGAAACGCTCTTTCTTGTGTGTACATGTTACCTGTTAGAAACTGTTATTGATTTCGTTCTTCAGTATGACAGGTCTATAGTGACAGAGTGTGAAGTACATACATATGAAATATCCTGTAAATGACATAGTACAACCTAAATACGTACTGTATAACATAATTACTTTCAAAACAACTGCCAGTAAATTTGTAATAAAATGATTCACAATAACAATCAAAATATAAATTTTAAGTTTCCATCTGTAAAAAGTAAATCTCACTGTTACTTTGTTCTGAAAAGAAAAATTGCTCAATTGCTCACTATCATCTGTCTCACTGAATCTTCATAACATCCCTCATTTATTCCTGTGTTTTGCCAAACCACAGCTGAGAGAGGCTGACACAAGCTTTCACTACAGAATAAAAGGCTCAATTAATTCATTTAGCTGTTTCTTCGCCTCGAGGGCAAGACATCAATAGACGAGCAGACAATCCTCTTCTGTGACAACTATACACAACGCCGGCTGCCGCTGACTGAGGAAACAGGTATCAACAAGGGTGAGTCTGAACAGCACTGCAGCGCTGTGATTTAAGAGAGGTGTTAATGCCATCAAGAGTGAAGTCAACTGTGTCTTCCCCTCAAGGCTCATGCAGAAACAGCCAATAAATTACACAATTGCATGATATATGAGAGAGCTATCCCTATAGTACCAAAATTCACAGCCAAGGAACAGCTAGAAATGAATAAGACACACCTAAGACAAAACATGCAATGGTTGCAATTATGTTATTGAATGAATACTGTAAAAAGTGGTTATGTCGGGGCGTGACCCGGTGGTTAGCACATCTGTTCCCACATGTTTGATGCTCATGTGTGCACCACAAGGTATATTCTCTGTCCCATTCCTCCCTCTTTTTTATTTATTTATTTATTTTATTCCTTTTAAACAAATCTCAAATCTGAGTTAATATGATTTACTGTCTTTGAATGCTATCAGACTTCTAGGCAGGAGACGCAAAGTTTGTCTTGTTAAAGTCAGCCAATTTATCCTCAGCTGGTTCCTGTCAGTGATGGGGAGACTGCTTTATTTCTGTATCACTGTCACGAATCCTGCCCATGGACTTCCATCCGCTTGCCACCAGAGCTCGCTCTTCCATTATATTGACTGTCACACTACACAGACTTCCACATGTCACCACGGACTACATTTCCCAGCATCCATTGCCCTAATGACACACACAGCTGTAACCAATCTAAGACACTTTATAAGCCATGGACTTCCTCTTTCAAATCTCCGAGTATTGTTTAGCGTTTATCACTGTTATAGCTGATAGCTATTTTATGGAGCCTGCTTTAGTTTCCTAGTCATAGTCTTGCGTTGCCTGTTTTCTCGTGTTCTGATTCTTGCCGGTGTATCCTGGATTACCCCTCTCGTCTCGCCCTGTTCGGATACTGATTACCCCTCGCCTGGACCAAAGCCTGTGTTTTGGATTACCCAGTTTGGACATTGTTTCGCCGGAGATCGACCACGCCCGTTCACTGGACTACTCTTGTGACTTGCCCACTATATACCTGTTTGCCATTGTCTGACCCTCGCCTGTTTTGACCACGTCTTTAAAATAAAGCTTTGCAAATGGATCCGGACGTCTCTCGTTCCTGTCGCCCCGTAACAATCACACTAACAATGCAGACAATAATGGATGACATTCCCAATGTTCCTAAGAAACCAATTTGAAACTGCGAAGTGATAACATGAACCTGCCTGAAATTTTTAAATGTAGTCATAATACTGTAAGTTATGATAGGTTGTAGAGTGTGTAGGAGAAGCAGAGCAGAACACAAGCAATCCAGCTTCCACCAAAACACTCAAAAGAACATATCTCCATCTTGAAACTTTCAAATTCTCCTTTCAGAAACAAGCTGAAGGTTTTCTTTTCTTGGGTTTGTAAAAGGAATCTCTGTTCCATTAGGTATCAGACCAGTAATATCAACCAAAAGCCTCAAAAATGAATGTTTTGCCTAAAGGGAAGCTGAGAAAGTCCACTGAGATGGCCAATATAAAGTCTTAACTATGCCATTTTCCCTTGTATTTCAGAGAGTCTTGTGCAGTGTTAATTTTTTTGAAAATGTTGTCCCTTTTCATTCCCTTTTCAGTCCCTTGTGGGATTAAGCAGTGCTGATACTGTTCCACACCCAACAAATAAAATTAAAAAATGCAGTTGTTTGGTCCATTTCACAAATCTTTGTAACTCAGAATTGCAAACTATCCTAACTGTCCCCCGACTGAAAGCCTTCATCTGTGTGTCATTTCACTGCTCATTAGATGATCTTATACATAATATGTGAGTATTATCAGGTGTTCACAAACCAAGTCCAACTCAACTGGTTCATAAAATAGCAACAATAGGAACAATAACACATCAGGCTTATTGCTTATCAGAGTTGGAATTGAGTCATGAAAAAAAAAAATGCTTTAAATGCCAGTCCCAGCAGGCTTTGAGCTCTTGAAAGGAGCGTGGCTTGATATTCTCTGTTCATGTGCCATCGTTCTGCCTGAAATATTTCTATCCTGTCAATATACACTTTTCATACATTCGCCTGAAGCTGTCAATGTGTCCTTGCATAACAAGCACATTATCGTATTTCAAAACAATGCTCAGGCGCTCTGACCACATGTGGTAAGATGGGAAGACAGAACTTTGGACAATGTTAAACATTGTCAGACTGATGAATAAATTGTTTTGACTCCCATTTAAAATCAGCACTGGTGTCCAGTTCTTTAAAAAGTTGACAATTACGAGCAATCTAAAATTAAATCATAAAAAATTACATCAGACATTTTTAATAGTATTCTCTCACAAACTGGACACAGTACTGCTCCACTACTACAGCATACTGAACATATCCACTCCTTTGAATTCAAAGCAGCATTATCATACTCTTACACATACCATCCCACGTGAGCGTGATATGTGTGCTAATGCTCATGTTTCCGAGCCCGTGTGTGTGGTGGCGTCTAGTTAAACGAGATGCAGATGGCTGGTTTGGGCCTAGTGCGCTGCAACCTGGCAGGCATCAGGTTGAGTTTGCTGCAGAGATTTCGGCTCTAGAGCCAGGCTGTCTTCTGGAAATATACTCACCCCCCTGCAGCAGAGCCCCAACGTGGGCTTTCCACCAGCACTGATCTCGCCAGGAGGTCTGGGCCTTCTCAAAAACACACAACCTGCCCCACAGGTTTACAACAGCCAGCAAAATGCACCCTTATATCTCTGGTTCTCCAGAAGAGGCTGGGCTTGTGCATCACAGTCTGAGTCCAAATTCTCAGAAACATTGTTGTTGATCACCCTTCCTGTCAGAAAAAGTCCAAAAAAGCTGCCAGCCGGTATGGAGTAACATGAAAGAGCTAATGAGCTCGCTCACTTGCTAGTGGAAAACATTCATGTTGTACAATCACAAACAGGTGGTTCAGAACTTCGAGGTGTTTTCTGTATTTGTTCGATGCATCTGCAGATGATGACGATGCTTTTCAAAATTCCTCCACAAGAATCACGTGCATATGAGAAGGTCTTGTTCGCCTGTGGTTTACAAAACAAGGCGAACACCAGTAAACACTGATAAGCGTTCTGGGAAATGCGGTCACTGGATTAGAGAAATGAACCGCTGGACGTCAATGATGGTAATTCATTCCTTTTGAACAGTAGTGAGGTAGAATAGTGAGGCAGCAGAGCAAAGTGCAAAAGCTCCGTCAGGTTTCTCATCTCACCCTCTTTTGCTTGATAGGTAGGACTATTTGATCCATCGACAGCTTTGAAGATTAGAGACGCTGATTTATAAAAGTCACGTGGCAGCTAAAACATTAACTAGCGCCTTTTACTGTTTCTGGCATAGACAAACACACAAACACTAAGATTACTGATGGCTGATTGTCTAAGAAATTTAACAAACAAATTAATCACCCTTCTGTATTACTGTACTAAAGGATTTATATGTTAAAATCAATTTTTATTATTAAATATAGTACTTAAATTGTATTTTTTCAGTGAAAGGATAGTTCTAATCTAATGTAAAATTCTATTTACATTTGTTGTACAGCATGTAACTAGTATTATTTTCTCTGTTGAACACAAACGCGGGAGGGAAAAAAAGATATTTGAAGATTTTTTCAGTTGTTTTTGTCCATACAATGAAAGTCAATGGGGTGAACAACTGTCAGGCACCATACAGCTCCAGTGGTTTAATCTATGTCTGAGCCCAAATCAAATGGCGATGTGTCAGTAACATTCAATCTCAGTGGTTCCTCTGTGTCACCTGACTTAACGTCATGACACAAGTACCAATGAGGTTTGATGTAACTGATGTGTTGCCATATATGATTTGGGTATGACTAAACATGAGTTGATTAATGATTTGATTTGATTTGAGAGTGGATCACTACCTAAAAATGAAAATCCTGTCATTTACTCTCCCTCACGTTCACGACTTTTGTTCATTTTCAAAACACAAGTTTAGGTTTCTGTTTACCATATAGTGTTCTATGTATATGTATTGAGAGAACAGGGGAGAATTTATATATGAATAAAAGTTCAATTAAATCTGTTCGTCATATAAAGCCATCATGTCTCTTCAGAAGACTTGGATTAAACCACTCAATACATATGGATATGTTTTACAGTCTCTTTAAGAACTTTATGAAGTGTCAAAGTTTCAGAATTTTAACTTTTGGGTCAACTAACCCATTAAGTTTCAGTCATGTTCAGCATACATGTTCAGCAAGTGATTGTATTAAACCACTGGAGCATGGATTACACTAGTTGTGGAACTTGAAACTTAAAAACTAAAAAACAAAAACAACTAAAACATTCTTCAAATATCTTTTTTTGTTCAGAGTCATAGTCAGAAACAATATAAAGGTGAACAAATGATGGAAGAATTTCAGTTTTTGAGTGAACTATTCGTTTACATTTGAGAAGAGCAAACAAACAGTACTTAATTTTCTTCTAAATCGTGAATAAAATGTCCTGGGAGATTAGCCCGATGGGGTCAACCAATTCATATGTTCAGCATACTGACCTGCACTGCCAGTCAAGAATTTCAGATTCAGGTCCAAGAGAGCTCTAAAACACTTCCAAGTGCGCATTTAATGTTCAAGGAGATCATGCAGTAACTATGTGAGACAATATATTCAAACAGGCAGAATCATGTTGTGGTTTGGCATGTGATAGGGATGCTAGGAGTTAAACTTAACTTTGTGACAGAGAAACAAGCACATGTGGGAAATACAAGAGAAGTGATTTGGATTCTGACAGCGATTTGCTTTACTTCCAACAATAAAGGACAGAGAAACATCCCTGATTCATCTAACACCAGAGTCTGAGATTCAACACATCCGTATGTCATCAAGATTACATTCCTCTTAAACATCTCCTTCTCTTTACTAAAACGTTCACATTTTGCTGCCTCATCTACTGTAGTTTGCTCCCGCAAAGCTTGTAAGAAATCCTCTTCTATAAGTATGTTTACATGCTCGGTTATAGTCAACACAGTGCAAAATTGCATTTGAAGGATTAAATACACACTGTCTGTTTTTCACACCAGGTGTACACATGCTGGACGAAGCCAAGCAGCTGTTTATTCAGGTCTGTTAATATGACCTTGCATAACACAGACTGGTATGATTTCAGGACTAATGACATTTTTAAAATGGCAAACTATTGTTTCAGTCCAGTGGAAATTACATTTTTAAAGTGCATGTAAACCATGTGCATTTAATGACAAGAATGCAGAATAAACATGCAAAATGTGTAGCAAACAATATGTTGCAGATCTTGTAACAAACACGTACTGAACTGAATCTGATAAAGGCCGAGCTGACTTGAGCTGGATAAAGACACTGCCTTTTGTAGAGCTGCTGTATGGCCGAATTGAATTTGTTTGATGAACACTGACAATGTTACAAACTGAATCAACACTGAATTAAATTGAGCTGAATAATGGTGTTATTGTCTTTTATAGACATGCTTAACAGCTGAAATTGAAGTTGTTTCATAACTGATGAATTTTATCACATTAACACTGTTCCTTTCCTGTTTATTACTGTGAAGTTGCTTTGAAACTATCTTGTATTGTATAAAGAGATACAAACAACTGTGACATGACTTGAAAAGGATTTGTATGTAATGTAATGATTTAAATGATTTTTTTTCTCCCCAAGTACGGAGTGACATTCCACATTTCATTGGGTGGCCTTCCTCTCATCACTTTGTATTCTTGACAGGCTTCAGACTGTGGCTCAATGCATTAAAGAATTATGCCTCTCAATGGTGTAAGCTGATCAATATCGTAAGGCCACATTAACAGGGCACTCAGGGGTCCTTTTCCACTCAAGGATCCAATCAGTTAAGTGCAGTTCAAGTGAAACCTAGGTCTGCAGTTATTGATCGCTATCTATTAAACACTCTCTCAACACTATTTCTTATCCTATGTTTCACTCACTTTAAAACCTCCCTTATTCTCTCTGTTTCAAATCCATCTATCCTATATTTATTCTTATCATATTTAGTAAGTGAAATTCATAGCACAGCATCCCAGCTCAAGTCAAGCTCCTTGGTGAAATTTTCTTTCAGTAAGAGTTCAGTCTAGTAAATGAAAACATATAGACAATTATACTGAAATACTCCCCAGCATGCTGGAATGTTTCTCCTACATACAGTAGTGCTGAAAGAGGACCAAACCCTCAGTCAGATCATTTACAACATACATTTCCATATTTAAGTTTGGGTTATGAATGAGAGGTTGCCATAGTGTTTCTATAGGTGTTTGATTGCATTTCGCCCTTACACACACACACACACACAACGTTTTTCTCTTGGGTTCTGCCCTGGCTCAGAGGTGTCACACGGCTCTTTCTTCTCCTGTTTAAGCTCTGTTTGCTTTGACGTTGCCCACCCCTTCACTCCTCTCTTTTCACTTCTTCACTTCTTTTCATTCTCTCGCCCTTTCTTTTCATTTCTGCGCTGGATCTGATTGCACTGCGCTCAGGAAAAACACAGCCGAGGAATGTTCGGCAAAAGCGTCTGCTCGCTGACAGCAAGATGGATGCTGTGACTGTGAGTGACGATCTTTTGTGCCCCACGCAATACTCACACATGCAGGCCCGGTAAAAATAAAGTGTCAAGGATACAGGGGAGCAATTCATTTCTCCTGTGCGACAGTGGCGTCTAAACTGGTTTATTTACATTCCAGCGAACAGATACACGTTGGGCTTACTCAGAGAAGAGAAAAAGAACAAGCTCTTCTTTTCTAAGATGAGTCAAAACAGTCATTGAAAACTAACTGGGCAGGTGCAAAATTAGCTACAAAATGTGTGATTGATGACAGATGATGATTATCAGGCTCTTTTCATTATAGTTATGATTCAGATTAGTTTATGCAGAGCCAGACATTATTTGCATATCCAAATGACTGCACCCTCAGACTGCTAAAGTCATTCTGCTATTGAACTGAATTTACTCGCTTTCACATTTGTCAGAATATCAGACATGCTAACCGAACTGATATATAGCACATTAAAATATTATAATTCTTTTATAATTCATGTTTTAAGATGCAGACAGTTTCACCCACAGAGGTGCACGCTTTTTTCTTTCAGATATTCTATTTAATACAGGGTAAGTGAAATCACAGAAATACACAAAAGGGTATTGTCAGTGTTAATGCTATTTTATTTTAAGGAATATACATGAATTATATGCATTAGCTGCACCCATGAGCACTTTTAATAACCCAGAGAGTTATCTTATCTACTCTTATCTGCTTTAAGAGTGATTCAGCTTGGTTTAGGCCGTCTTAAGGGTGGCCAGACAATTCAGTGCAAATCATGACAGTTAATTTCGTTTATGAATTCCTAGTCCATTAAATTAAGCGTCATGGGTTTTATTTCTTTACTTTTGGCGTATGCAATAGGCTTAATATTCATGTTCCCCCAGCTAAGTTTTTCATGTAGTGATGTTGTGTATTTCAAATATCTGTGTATGAAAATTTATTATTATTATTATTTTACAAATGCGCAATAAAATATCTGTAATAATTGTAATAACAACAACAATAATAATATGTAAATAAATATTTGACAATCTTACCAGTTCTGTCTGATATAACTTAATTCGATCATTTGAAGTCTTTTATTTGTATTTTGTTTGCAATATCACGCGAATAAAGAGAAAAATAAATTAATAAAGAAAGATAATAATAATAATAATAATAATAATAATAATAATAAAATAGAAAGTAATATTACTTACTGAATATGTCTGAAAATTAATTTTAATGACAGTGATAAAAGTGAGTGCACGGGGCAAAACCCGAGGCGGCTCGTTGGCAGACTTTTATCACATTGCTCTTTAGACGACAAAATACTGTTTATCTTTCTCGCTTCAGACTCTATAGACCACCTGTTCACTTTTTTTCCGATTTTTTTTTCATTATAGGCTACGTGATGATGCCGAATATAAAGGCCTAGGCTACTAATGTAATAATGCAATAATCATTATAAATATTAACAATTGTATTATTTAAACATTAAAGAAATATATCGCGTGTGGCACTGCGTAAAAAACATTAAAACACGCATCTTAACAAGCGGTATTGGATTACACAATTTTGTTTAAATATATTTTAGTGCATTTTGATAAAATGCAACGTACAGGAAACATGTGAGCCGAGCCTACGTTTCTTAAACTCCCATATTAATGTTTTATTTTTGACGTAAACTTTTATCTAATAATGCATAAAATCGTTTGCAAAACAGACCTTAAAGTGAAGCTATAGATTCATTAAATATGTCCCTAAGACATTTGTTCAAACTTTAAGCTGTTCGATGCCGAGATTGGTAAAAATCGGCTGTAAATAGTAATACATTTTATTTGTTTAACTCTGATTGACAACAGTACTTGCTGCATAACCTCTAAACCGTTATTTCAAGTTTAAAAAATTTGAGTTTTTTTTCTTCTTCAAATCATTGCGTGAATTTTCCATAAATCTGTCACTTATATTGTTCTACTGTATTGGTCCTTAAAGTTCCCTTCAGTAGATTCGAAACGCTTGCATTTAAAAAGAAAACACCCGCACTTTTCACTTTGGCAGTCATGGCTGGTTTCGAACTCGTCTGAAAGATCAACGATATGTATTTGGTGATATGTTGTCGCCTTAAACTACGCGCTTTCCAAAAATAATACAGAAATAAAATGTTGGACCTACCGACACACTCGTTGGCTTCTCTGGCGGTTGCGCGCTGCCAGGGTCGGTCATAGTGAAAAGGTTTGCATCTGTCACACTCTGGTCCGGCTGTATTGTGCTTGCACTCGCACACTAGGTTTCCATCCCGGTCTTTGACGCACCGTGACGCGTGTCCATTACACTTACATCTACCTCCGACCTGCAGGTCTGACACGGCGTAAAAATAAGAATCTCGGGCCAGCTCCGAGTCATCCTCATTTTCGTCTCCGAAAGTGTGCAGTCGGCTAAAAGTCACCTTAATGTCTGTGGCGGTCACCCAGTCCTGAAGTACGGGTGAATTGTCAAAGTCGTGCGCGGAGGGTCGCCCGTCCAGGGTGCTGAACGCGATCAACCCGCCGGAGAGAGGGTGCATGTCGGTGTGAGAATCTGTGCAGATGGCCTCTTGCTCGTTTTGCTTAGTGATCGTGGCTTTGCTGGGCTTGTTGTACATTTTTCTACACTGGGTCGAGTAGTACTGGAAAGGCACCCAAGACTTTCCGTAGTCCATTGATTTAAAGATAGCCATAGACTCTGGTCTTGGTGAGCAGAACTGCAAACTCACGTAGGTCACCTCGAATTTCTTGTCCAGGGATAATGTTAAAGTGACGTTTTGAGGATACTGGATGTAATTGTCCGACTGCCAGCAGGTGATATTATGAGGATTGTTCAGGTCGGTCAGGTAAGCAGGTGGGTGATATTTCTTTGGGTCCGACGCGTCGCACGTGTGGCAGTTTCTGTGCCTTTCATCCTCTTTCTCAGTCACCACACAGTACCGACTCGGTGTTTTGCCGCAGGTGCTGGACGCGCGCACTTCCTTCCCGAACGCCGCGTTCACGAAATCGGGGATGCATCTTCTGGGGTGACCGTTCTCGTCGTAACACGGATCCGGTGGGGAAGTCTGAGCAGCGAACATGCTCATGCCGTATCCGCCGACAGTCCCTTTGAATACACAGTAGAGAGTCACCAAAGTGACCAAAGCATTCGAGACCCTCAACATCGTCACGCGCCTTCCTCAGTCTCTCCTGTGCTGAAACACAGCCGTGTCCTAATGAGAAGATGCTTTCACTGTTTGCAGATGGGAAATCAGTTGACAGTCTGAGCGTGATCAACCCACAGCCGCTATGACACCGCGATCCAACCGGTGCCAAATAACAAACTAATGCGAATCTAAATCTACCTCCAGCATATGGGCAAACTCCTGGATCTAAACCACTACGGAAGGTCCGACAATAATTACGCTTTCGCAATGAAAGAAAATCGCAATTGAAGAAATCTCCACACAGGTCACTGTACCTCCGTCAAACAGTTTAGCAAAAGCAGAAAAGTCAAAAAACTATTTCAGTTCGTGCTGGCTCTCTTTTTCCGTGAGTATTGGACACGCGCTTTCACTTGTCTGGTTGAATCTCTGCGTATGTAGAGGATATAAGAAGATCCCGTTAGTTTGAGCTCTAGTGAGATAGGAGACACTCACGTTGCCCCCAACCTCGAGGCAGTTACAGGAGCACAAACAGCGACTAGTCGCCTCTGTGGATGAAGATGTGTGTGTGTGAGAGTCTCTCTCTCTCTCTCTCTCTCTCTCTCTCTCTCTCTCTCTCCGTATCTGCTCTATGGAGAAAGAGCCGGGCGTCTCTTTACACAGAGGTTTGAGCTCATTCATCTCCAGCAGTGACACTCGAGAGAACAACGACATCCACTGGTAGATTATCAATAAAACCAGAGCAGACGGGACTGAACAGAATATAGGCAAATAGAAGTGTAATTTATAATTTAGTTACTAATTCAGTATCTTTGCTCTATAATTGACGCGTAGCCTATATTTCATTTATAAAATAAAGGGTAGAAAGACTTTAGAGAAAAATATAAAAATAATGCTAGTTTTGTAGCAACAATATAGCTAAGTCGAGTTCAACAATAATAATGCTTATTTCAACAAGACTTGCACAAAATATGAATTTATAATTTTATTATTTGGTTATTGTGTATTGGAAAATTTACTTAGGTTTTATTAGCCTATGAGTTTATTTTTGTGATAAAGGTTTTCGTTTAGTGCCTCTTTATTTTAAACAGCACCCAAAGTTAATGACTTCCTTTAGTTTGATTTAGGCTACGTGTTTGATTATTAGGCTATTGTTCTGACTAGTAACCAATTTATTAGTAACCAATTTAATAAGCTTCCCATTATTAAAGGCAAACCGCGACAACAAACCACATAACTTTTGGTTAGCCGTAACAGCTTATTTGCTGATTTTGCATGAAAAGTCGTGGTCTTCGCATTTCTAACACTTTTTAGATCAGATGTGGAATTCATGAACAAATACATTTGCATTTTATAGGCCTATATACTAAAATAGACTATCCCAAACCCTGATCCAAGGTCTTTTTGCATTATTTAGACCCACTGTATTTATGAATATAAATAGGCTGCATATTATTAATAATAATATATTATATATTAATAATAATTGTGACGCCACAAAGGGACGTTTGAATATATTTAGTCAACATCTGTTCAATTTTGTCTTAAAATGTAGCTCAGTAAAGTATTGTTATTAGTTCCCAGTTAGCAAACAGCACTGGTTTTACAGAGCATGCATTTTATAAGCATATCATATATTTATGACATGTATGTCCAGTGTTTATTTCATTATATATAAATATAAAAGTATTTTTTTATACATATATTTTATAATTTAGAAATAAAACCAATTTCGCGACAGATATACAACGCTATAATACATTGTTATACAAAAAGAAAGCAATGACAATAATAACAATAGGCCTAATATTTGTCGATGTGTCTGATACTCATCTTTAACGTCTACTTATTCAGTGGAAAGCACACGAACGATACCGTTGCTATAGTAACCTAAAAAGAAGAACGATACTTTTGGCGCCAGATAATTCCATGCTCTGACAAAATTTTAATCTGTTGGTTATTTTGTTATTCATATTAGGCCTACTAAACTAAGTTTTGAGAGAGAAAAAAAGAGAAAAGAAATAAAGAATTTGGAGTGATGGATTATATCATCATTTAAACAGAGCTGTTGAAAGGTACCTTTGCTTTTTCTTGCCGTAAAAATGGGCGCAGCCATTTCTAAATTCTATGGGTCTAGCTTCAGGTCTCATCAGAGTCCAGCTATTTTTAGCTGTACAAAACAGTTAATTTTGCTGCTTGATATCGAAAATTGGTATGTCTTATCATATTATTTTAATGTATTATCTTAATTATGAACACACTGGTTTGTAGTGCAAACAGTTTTACCGTTTACTGCACGTTGTTATTATCCTCGTTATTTACCTAAGCGGCTAATGAACCGGAAGTCTCACCCATAGGCTTACTTCCGCGTTGAAGAAAAAGGTGGATAATAAAGACACATTAAATGCTCCAACTACCGCCTCCAAACATTTCAAGAATAACAATGATATCAGCTGTAGGACTACCATGATAAATCAATTAATCAAACGGACATTCAAATTCACTGGCTATATTAGCGACTTTCGTTAAGCACCGCCTGAATTTACATGGGAGATTTGAGCGAGAGACATAACTGAACAGGGCGATGAAAGACGCATGCGCAAATGGTTGTCAGAATGCGTTTCAGCTGAAGTCTGAAAATTAGATTATCCATGTGAATGTAAATTAAACCAAGGTTATATTTTCAAAGATATCATTTTATGTAGGTTATGTATGTGCTTATTTATTTATTTATTTATTTATTTACAGCGGACTAACGTGTTTGTATTAAACATTTGTAAATTATTACAAACAGGCCTTAAGTGATTTTATGTAGGATGCATATAGGAGCAGACTATTTATTTATTTAGTTTCTAAGCGAATACAGGCTTTTCTGTATTAACATATTTGTGGCTTCCATTTGAGTATTTTCAAGCTCAGAAGGCATATTCAACTCGTGTTACTGGTTTTGATAGTCTACCACAATATTATTCATAGGCTACAACACTAATCCACTGCAACCTAAACACCTTTCACTTGCTATTGCTCGGTTCGTTTATTGTTCTGCAACGCAGTTGGACCACTAGATGGCAGTATTTCATTTCCACTAAGTCAAGCTCATCCAATCCATGTCGCCTATTAGCTAATAAACCCCTGTCACATCTTTTGCTAGTGTGGATTTACATATTCTAAGCTTCCTGTCCTGCGCTGGTCTGATCCATCTGATTGGAAGCGTTAGCAGATAAGTTCCTTCTTTAGAATAGTAACAAACCATTCAATGAGTTCCACTCATCGTGATATTACAGTTAAGCCGACTAATATGTTTGAGTTTTGAGAAAGGAAGAGGCAGAGAGTGACACAGAGAGAAAGACACTCTTACGGTACAAAATGCAAATTTTGACCTTTGGGGAAGTTAAAAGTTGATCTTATGCTGAGTATAGAGGCTGAGTCTGCAGTTAGACTAAAATACATGTCATTTTATTATTTTAATAGCTCAATATCAAACAATAAAACAACACAATAAATGGTGTGTACTTAACAAGGACCTTAATTAACTTTTTTAAAGTAAAAAAAAACAACAACAGCAAATTGTTTTGATGTTGATAATGGAATGTGGGTACTCTTATGTTTGTGAACATTTAAACATATCTACATGTTCAGTAATTAAAAAAACCCGTCATTTCTAAGACCAGCTTGCCATTCATGTCACCTAAGACGTCTGTCAAAAAACAAAGCCTGCGTGTGTAAGTTAAACCTCCTCCCACTCATGAACACATGTAGCCCATGCCTTCCTCCTTTGAGTTCATCTGCACCTTCTCTCTCCGAGTTCCTGTTTAGTCGCACCAAAGTGCGGCAGGCATGCTGATGACTACTCCTGTTGTTGCTGCTGTTGTTCAGAGTCTATGTAGGCTGATATAACTTGATGCTGAAGGATGTGGTTACATTTCCACCTCTTTTCATCATAAGCGCAGGATTACACTGCAAGGACATCGGTTCCGTCTCAGCCCACACATTGATAAGAGGCAAAGAAATCATGGGAAGAGGATAAGAACTCCAGGTAAGTGTTGCCTGTGGTGTATTCCTGTGTCGTGTTTGTTTTAATCTGAGCTCATGTAGCCTAGATAAAAAATAAAACTCAGAATTACAAGGCCAAGTCAGAGGACATGATGTGCAGGTAGATTCAAGCAAGCCCATGATTTGCTTTAGCCAGAATCAGAAACGTTTTGCTTCCTCCAGCTCACATGTTCGCATGTGAAGATTTCCAATGCTCCATGACCCTTTAAATTGAGTTTTAAGACAGATGATGTTCATAGCTGAGGATGTCGTGTGGAGACTTTACTATTCACAGATTTTGTGCAGTGAGGCATGCAAGATAGCTGTTCTGAATCTGTAATCTGTTGAATGATATTTATCTATGAAATACAGTAATGCAGTCATGTAATATACTCAAGTTATTTGACAGCATTTGTGTTCTGTTATTTTACATGGCTCTATTACTTAAACAATTTAGAATTTTATACAGTAAACTGTAACGAAACTTTTAAAAAGTCTTTTAAAAGATGACTGCAAGACATTCACATGGGCTTCCTCTGTGGCGGATGGTCAGATGTAAAAACAGTGGCTAAGTCGGAGATCTTATCACATTCAAGCAGCAGACTTATAGCAGCCACTCTAGTTCTCACAGAAGATCCCTTAAGATAATGGGGGTGCTGAATTATTTTTCTTCATACATGCATACATACATACATGCACATATAAACATAAAGTCTGCAGATTCTAAGTGTTTCGTTGCAAAATACAATCAATCCCACAAATACAGCTGATGTTCCTTCTCTGCAGAGTCATATAGTTTGGATTCAGTTAGAGACAAATGTACTGCGAATTCATAATATTTGATGCAATGGACACATATTTCCAAATAAAGATGGAGTATAAGCCTCTAAGATCTTATATATGCAGATTAATTTTACATTTTACTTGCAAATTAGTTTTCTTTTTAATACTGTCTGTAATATTCAAATGATATATTTGGTTTAATTTCCACCATAACATACAATAGTTCATAGTTCAAGTTCATAGTCACTCTGCAAGAACTGGCCTTCAGTGTATAGTTGACAGGAGCAAGTGCGATAGAACAGCTTTTAAGTAGAGAGATACTTCTCCTTTTCATGCACAAACAACATCCGACAGAAACTCTAATAATACATACACAAGGAAGTTCAATTTTTTAGGCATTCGTGTGCTTGTCTATCAGCAAATTAAGGGAGAGGAATAATTATGTTACTGCTTAATTAAAACCATGAGATGGTAGGATTAGTTCATTTTAGCAGAAAGATAAAATAGATTTTACATACTTGTGAATATCTCAGTACAATACAACACAACACAATGCAGTACAATCAATCAGTCAGTCAAAAAATAAATAAGTAAGCAATCAAGCAGGCAACATCACACAATTGATGCAACTGTAACTGCTTGTCACAAACTTTCAGCTGAGTGAAATAATAGGTTCCTCACTTAATAACAGTTCATTGGCTAAGTCTGAATTCCAGTTGATCTAAAATCTGCTGGACGATTGCGCAACTAGAGACTGGAAATGAAACTGGATGAAAGTTTCAGGGGTGATGTTCATCAGTGTGTGCATCATTGCTTTTAAACACTGTGGTCAACCCATAAAATGTCACTGGACAAAGCATATTTGTGCATACACTGTAGGAAAGTTATAATAATGTATTTCAGTGTATTTCCTAAGTAGTACTAAAATAGATTCCCAAAAGCCATATTCAGGCACAGTGATTTTATACGTAGCCATACATACAACTCTTACATGACACTTGTGTTAGTGGCTGTCATAACACATGTTTTTGTCAGCCAGCTCATCTATGTTCAGAAATCGTTAGGTTTGAGTCATAATTTGAAGCGAAAGTGACTCCTTTGTAATCAGACATAGGCGTTGGTTGTGACTGACATGGAAGAAACACTAAAGCTGTTTTGTGTTAAACCTCTTCCTGTTTGTATGACAGCAGGGTTCATATCTTTTCTATCAAATTCATATTCCCCACTGTTTTTTTTTTACCTGTGAGCTCATCACACCTGGCATGCACAAGATGTGTTCCTTTCTAAATATAGAATGTGCTTTATTTATTCTACATATTTATATTCCAATGACACACTTATTTATACGCTAAATACAGCATAGGAACAAATACTTGACATGCTTTTGGCAGCATCATATCAGTTATTCATGATAAAATGAACTCAGAACACAGAAATTCTGAACAGCAACATTCGGACATTCAAAATATGTACAGCATTACATCTTTACACGGGCACTTTAAATTTCACAATATGGTGATATCCGTATACTTTCACTTGATAAACAGAACGGCCATAGGAATAAAAGGGTATTCAGACTGAAACTGAAATGTTCTGAGATCTTTCTAAAGTTGTTTTTCACCATCTTTCTGTACAAAAAATAATTGTTGTATTAAAGAAATATATAAAACTTACAAAATGTATTTAAAAAAAAAAAAAAACCTTGAAGGGGTTAAATAGTGGCTATTATAGTGTGAAGCAGCAAAAACTAAACAAGAAAGAGACATTTTTGTTACTAAAAAAAATGTTTTCATTTACAAATTTAGACCACTAATTAAACATTAATTCAAAGTCCTTAATTGTTGTTCATGCATGATTTTTTTATGCATGCATGCTTAACAGAGTTGCTTGTTTCCTTGGTTTATAGAACACATACCCTTCAGTTCTATTTTACACAACATAAGCTGAAATCGAGGTCAGTGTAAAGTTCCCACAGGTACCAATAAAGGCTAAAAGGAAAGAATAGAGTTCCTCATTTCCGCCTAGACAGGAGAAAATCAGCATCCTGGTTCTGGTAAATATTGCTCTGTGATAGATCCCCTGCATCCTACTGTATCTGCTTAACTGGGCCTCTGTGTCGGCGGTAACATATAAAAAGGAAGCACTTACCATTGAATGTTGTCACCATTGTTCGACTGCTGTTATTTCCTAAAATGATCACGGTAGGGGGAGTTTGGCCTTATTGTTATGGGAGGGAGGGATGTGGATGAGAAGACTCTGGGCTCACAGGAGAAGGCGCATGGGGGATATCGGTCCCCATCAATCAGAGACTCCACACAATGAGCTTCGACCCCCTCATGGTGTGGGAGTCTATCATAGCGGCCGATCGCACCACAACAATGGAGCAACACCTGTTTCCTCAGCAAAGCTCGGGAGCAGCCTTCCTGTACAGGGCTGTTGGAAATACGATCAGGAGAAGGAGCTGAGATGAACCTTCATGCCGGGTCGCAGTGTGAACTTGAATCAGCTGAGATGAAGGGAGCATCTCATCAGACATGCTGTTAGGATCTGAGGTTTTATAGCTAAGTTCTGATCTTAGATATGGAATTTAGTGTCCAGTGTTGGAAGTCTGAAGTTGTATACTGTGTGTGGCATTGTGCTAAAGTAATGCTATTTATTTTTAGAATAAAAAAAGTGTGATCCAAATGTTGAATGCAGCATTGCTGACTCAGGATAATGTACTGCAAAGGCCCTGGTTGCATTTCAATGATTTTGTTCATAGTCTGTGCACCTCAAATGTGTCTTTGCTTCACATAGGAAGATTGCTGGGATTGTGTTTGTGTTGCCCAGATGAAATCATCCTCTCGCATAAGAGGATGTGAACACATCCTTTTACGTGTCAGCAAGGTCACTTCCACATTTTCAGAGGTTGCAAAACGAACAAAAGGCTACAGGTATCTGTCTGACTGACTGACAGCTGCTGGTCACTTTGTTTGCACCAGTTTAATCCTATATTATGCCACTAATCAGAGCATTGATGCAGAACTGGTGTAGAACAGTGGCTTTAAACCAGGGGCCTAAGCAGATTTTCACAGGGGCTGCAGGATGACTAAAATATTTTAATTAATTAATTATTATTAATATATTAAATAATATAACTATAATTAAAATTAAAATGCTGAAAACAGAAATAATTACCCCACCGTAACTGTTTTTATTGAAAACATTCTTTTAACTGTCCACATGGGGGTTGAGTCAAAAAGATTGAGAAACACTGATCTAGAAGAAAATTTGTTGAAGTCATGTTTTTAAATAAGAGTCTTAAAGTTCTATGAGTCAAAAGAAAAAAAAAATCCCACCTTCTCAGTCCATAAATATATTCAAGTTTTGTGTTGAGACCATTTTAGTAGAGTCTAAGTCAAGACTGAATAAAAATTCATACAAATATGTGACAAGATCACAAGGATTTACAACAATGTTAAATAAAAAAATCTACATTTCACTTCTGGGTTGTAATTTCATTTGCACCTGGCACCTGTTGCCACCAGGTGCCACTTTCTATTAAATTAGTGTAGTCAATGAAATATCAATCAAATGAAAACAAAGTTGTGCCAATTTTGCAACACAAACCAGTTTTTTGTTCGCCTTTATGATGGAAACAGTAATCATAAGATCAGTGATGAATTAGTTCCTTCCAGGCAACCTGGCAAGGCTACAATAGAGCTCCATAAAGTCATTAAGGCTAATATCAGGCTGTTCCCACTACTTTGCTAGCAGGCCTATTGTTGTGCTTAAAACAAGTGACCAGCATAACACTTTGTTTAAGGGTAACCTTACTGTAAATCAGAGTGAGGCCATTATTATTAATGCTTTAGGTTTAATTTTTGGTAACTTGCTGTACTTGGCAGTTTGAGTTTTTTCAAGTTTAACTTGCTTAATGACTGACAGACCCACATGTGGGTTTTGTAGGCTATATAAGGCCTTCTCTTTATGTTTTTTTGGGTTAACATCAGCAAATTCCCCTTAGTGACCACAGTGAGATATATATATATATATATATATATAAAAGAAGAAAAATCTTTGGATCAGTGTTGCATAATGATTGAATTAGGAGCTACGTGGACAAACCTAACATGAACATCCTGTCTGTTTTATTAGATCAGAAAAAAACCCTGACATCTGATAGGAAATCAGCTTAATATTTTCCACACTGTTCTGCTTTTTTTAAATTGAAGAAATGAAAGATATGCCATATATGATTGTCTGACCATAGGTGCATATGGAGTTATTAAACCTTTTTTTTTTTTGGTTTTTGGTTTGTTCTAAGAGATTTACATTTAATTTAAAATCATTCATACAATGTGACAAATTTGGTTTACATTGAGCCCACTTCTTCTTATGTATATGGTAGCCTATTTTCCTAATAAAATAAACACATGTATAATATGTTGTTCTTTACATTTCAAATTTCCATTCTCTATATAAAAAAACGTATATAATATACAAATTTCTATCATACACTCCAGTTTTCTATTGATAAAGAATTCTAAATCCTTCCAAAATAATCTTGAGTAAATACAGTGGAAAAATAGATGCAAAATAGTTTCTTTTTCTTGACCACAGAATTCACAGGTATATGAAATATTGAGCTTAAATCTTTCCAAAACGTGCTTAGTGGGATAAATTCTATGAATTATTTTGTAAGACACTTCCTTAATTTTGTTATTGATGCAGAACTTAGTTTATGCAAATCCGCTTTATGACGCATGATGCTCAATGGGCCGCACGCTCAGCGTGTTAATGCAACGTGATGTTTGGTGAGTGATGAGTCTTGTATATGCCTTGACAAGTGTTTACAAGAAGCTAAGTGAAGCAAAAAAGCTTTACTTTAGTGTATCATAGATAATATTGGTGGTTTGAGTTTTGGGTTTAATGACTCAGACTTAATATCTCTCTGAATGTTTGTTTCATGGTTTTGGGGATTTTTGTTTTGACATTGGGGAAGTTTTGAGAGTGCCACTAACAACATAATACAGCACCTGTCTAATATGAGCCACACGTACATTACATTCAGTTGATTTACTGATATAATGACCTAAAGACCTTAATTTGAAGGGGGAAAAAAATTAACAAGCGGTACAGTTAAAACTGGAGAGACAAGGAAGTGGAATGTGGAGTTTGGAAGTGGAAAGTTGTACACAGAAAAACAATGGTAAAGCAGCCCAATGCAACTCAAAAATGCGTTTTGTGTGAACGACCCCTAAAAGTGGCTTAATATTTTTAATTATTCTATCCATATCTCTTTCACAGCTGCACTTTATAAACTGCTAATATCAGCCAAACTTTTAGCTGAACTAGTCAAGTTATCGCGCATTTAAAACTTCCTTTGGTCAGTGACTCACTGGGAGAAAAATTCCACCAAATGCAATGTTTTGCATTTTAGGGAAATTAGTCTGTTGGAAGAGGAATTCTCTATTTTTTTCTTGACACTTCTTCTTAAGTGCTATTTCTCAGCATACATTTATTTCTATTATTTCTAATAGTAATACATTTCTATTTCTTTTGCTGTTTGGATTTACAACTTATATACTGTATGTGCATCTATGCATTCTATCTATGAGGTTTGTTCCATTATCCTTGACCTCAGCGTTGCATATCATTCCTGGATGTCTGTTCCCAGATACTATCCCTGCGTTCCATTCGGAAGGGCTCATCCCTATGCCCTAATTCCTTCAAAGGGTTTACCCTCCGGAGTGAAAGCTTCAAAGGGTTGAAGGGTATAGGGGACCAAACAACTGTTTCTTGAAGTGCCCTTCTGCGTCATCATCACGTGCCCACACGGAGGCACCGTCATCATGCAAAGAATCTGAGCAAAGGATCATGGGAGCCCGAAGTGTCCATCAGTTGTACCCTTCGAAATCCTTCATTCCGAAGGGCCCTTTGAAGTGGCCAGTTTTGAGCACTTCGGTTTGGAACGACCCTTCAATATGGCGGCCATGATTGTTTTCACTCCGTAGTGCCCTTCGGAGGGTGATAAATCCGTTTGGAACTCATCGTATGTCAGGGCTCCAGACTGCGACCATTTTTTCTGCCGGTGCGAGTAAATTTTGTGCGCGGTCGCACTGGTGCTACCACCGCGTTGTTCAATTCGCGCTGCCATTCCTGTCGCATATGAGAAATATCAAACGGCAAATGAAACAAAAGCAACAAAATCCCGCTACTTGTTTGAGCTGCGCAGCGCGGACCGTTTATCAACTCGGACCACGACACAAACAAACTTGTCCGAGCTCAGAACAGCTTTACTCAGGAACCAAAGTTGATTTCGCGACACTGTTACTGCACAGCTCTGCGAGATCCAGCAAGAAGCGTTTGAACTCGCCGCAGAATGAATAAAGGTTGCTGTGAGATCTAGTGAGATGCATTCAAATTCTGCAGAGAATTATCTGTTATAAACAGATCAAACAGCGCTGACGTAGAAAACAAGAAGCAGTAAGGCTAACTGTAACCATGGTGTTGTGGTAGAAATAGTCAAATGTTGTCACATTATTCATTTCAGGGTTTGTACCTGTCTGAACCTTTTGAGAGAGAAATTCAAGCAATTTTCAATGACTTACAAGCATTTCACACAGCTGTTGCCAGAACTTGTACTGTGTAAAAAAACAAAAAAAAAAAAAAAAAAAATACATCAAATCACCATTATAACCTGTAGATGGCAACAGAGGAACACTTGATGACTTATTAGACAGTCATTTATAGCTACTTTTCCTTTACATTTTGAAATTATAAAATAACAATTTTAAAATCACTAGGCTAAAATATAAAATCATCAAGAAATCAGAATGTGACAGAGTTTTGCTCTTTTTTTGTGTGTATGAAGTAAGAAAAATCACAAAGTGCTTTGAAAAACAAACTTTTCTTCAATTTGCGACTAAATCACACATAATCACTGAAGTTGTTGGTCAGTTCCATATAAGACTATAGAAGAATAATGGTACATTTAATAAGAGTACAATATATACCTTTTCTACATAAAAATTTGATTTTGCACGTTACTTTTGTTAATAAAATAAATATTGTAAGCTTCCTAGCTCAAGCTTAGTGCTTTACTATCAAATGTGTATAAACATGAAATAATCTGCTTTACCCACTGAAATATCCCTCTGAAATTAAGAAGAAATACGTAAAAGAATTAAATGAAAGGAATACTGCACATTGTAATTTCTATGAGTTAAGTCTATTTATTATCAAAGCATTTGTCAGTAATACAGTTAAAATGGGGAAAATATGTGAACGATTGCATTGCAGGCTGATTTAAGGTGTGCCCCTAAATTTTCTGCTTGTGCTCCTAACAATTTTCAGTCAGGGGCTACAGTGCTCCTAGTAAAAATAGTTAGTCTGGAGCCCTGTATGTGGTGTTGTTTATAGGTGGCAGGTGCCATCTAACAGTAAATGTCAGGAACTTTAAATGTTATCAGGAAGAAAACAAACAGTTGGCAGCTGTGGCATCCCCTTAATAATCCCTAAACCAGATAGTTCTCTTGAAATTCTCTGACACCAGGTAGAACATTTCCCTAAACCTCAATATCATTTACAGACATGCAAAGGATGCTGTATGTTTACTTCCCTGAAGGGAGACGAGCATTTGTTTGTCTATGTAGATAACATACTTGCATGGAATTTTATTGACACATGCTGCTACTTCATTCAGGTTACACCAACTGTGTTATTGGATAGAGGCCGACTGAAAACCCACATAGTAACGTATAACATTTTTCTTGACTGATATGTTTGGAATTTAAATATAAACAAGTGGTTCCGCCATCTTATGTAATAATTTTTTAGTATCATATTTACAGATCATATGAAGGAGGTAGTGTGTATTGGTATCTTTTTTGTTTTTCACTGTTTCAGAAACAGTTAGAATTTTACAGCTTCATTTATATGACTTTAGATCTTTTGTTTTACAGTTACAATCAAGATGCAGCACACCTCGTGCACAGAGGACCGGATCCAGCATGCTCTGGAGAGATGCCTGGATGGACTCCGGCCATCAGAAAACCTGACACAATCCTGGAACGGTAAGGCCACCCCACTGACCCTCTGCTGCTGATGGGTCGCTTTTGTTTGGCATCACTGTTTTTCATTTACATTTTTTGACTTCTGTTTGTACAATTTGTTTGTGTGTGCTTTTCCTTTATCATTTTTCTCATTGGTTTTCAATTGACCTTATGTTAAATTGAAATGGGCTTCTCCGTGTTAATTTACTCAAATAATTATATATGCATAATACACTTATGGGTCAGTGACACAACACTCTTTTTTTTGTCTGCATCTATTAATTTATTCATGCACAATAATAGCAATATTCAGAAATAAGAGAGGATTCCTGCAGACCCTCGTGACTGTGTTGCAAGGTAAAAGTCTGTTAAAATATGAAACCAGCATGAATACAAACAGTACATATACACAAATTCAACATGTTTTAAACTAGGTTTTAAACAAAATATTCCCTTTCTTTATTGAGAACGTGATACCTTATATTTGTTATTGGTCCATGTAATTCTGTGACTGGGTGGGTGAAAATGCCAGCTGAGTGGGCATGTGTCTACATCAGCCCACCCACATCTGATTGTAACATTTAATTGTGTGAACACAGCAAAACACTACTTTTTCAGTATACAAGCAGTTTCAAAGTTTAATTTGCTCAAAGACAACTTGATACTTAGCTGTGATATACTATCATATTGGGAAAGTTGAATTAGGTCTTATTTTTTTACTTCTCTGTTATGGAAAGGCCCATATAGAATCTTTATCACTGTAGTTGTGTATTTGCTCTGGTTGTGTTTATGAACCAGGGAACTGACAGACAAAAGATCACACACTGATGAACATTCTAATGCTGTTTGTGTACAGAGTGTGCCACTGTTGACAGATTCAAAGAGAAGGTGTTATTTTCAGAGAGTGTTCTAAAGCAAATGTATTGTTTCACACCTTCAATTAGGCAGGAAGTTAAGATGTCCTTCAAGTAAAGCAGTTATTATCGACCACTGCAGATCTTTTTAGTAAGCTGCAGTTGCCTTAAATATCCAGTTCAGCATCATTCTAAATTTGTGTAGTTTTGAGGTTACACACAGTTCTGTCACCTAACCAATATGATCTGCTCTCAAATTGTACATTACAGTATGTTCTTTCTCAGAATTCTAACCATCACAGTTTAAAGCAGGGAACCCTTTGACATCTACACATCAGGGATTTCAGGGGAATATTCAGGCTATCGTGACTTTAACCAGCCTTTTCCTGTCTGATGTGTGTGTTCAGATTAATTCCCGCCCTTTATGTGTGCTTGACTCGTTTGGTGATATTGGGGTTGTGCAGTGGTTACATGTATACCACGGGGGACTTGTTTACTAGATATCATGTTTATTTGAGGTATAAGGCACGCACATTTGTCCCAGTTTCGCAATTAGGGTTCTCATGCGTGTATGTTTATGCATGTTTGTGCAGCTGGCTGGTGTATGAACCGCTGGAGTCTAGAAGAGCTGGTTAAGAGGGACCCAGAAAATTTTCTCATTCTGCTGCAGCAAATTCTCAGAAAAGCCAGAGAAGTGAGTACACATGTAGACGTACCGCTAACTAAACGGAATGTTACACCCGCAGAAAAGAAGTGATACTTTTTTGTGATCAATGTCCTCTGTGTTTAGCTCACTATGCCCCCTTGTGGGCTCTGCAGGCTATGACAATAAAGATTGCATCTAATCTATGCTAAGATATTGGTGTTGTTCATAATTAAATTAAGTTAAGCAAAAACGTATTTTAATTTATTTTAGATGTGATCAAGAACACATTGTGAGTTTGTCTGTAGGCGCTATGTAAAAGTGGTGATGCTGGATATCTTTCTCTGCTGTTTTAGGTTCAGCAGGAGTGTCATTATGAGCTTGTGGCCCCCTTGGCTCTCATGTTTGAGTCCACACTTCTGCAGGTACATTTTCATGGACACTGGGTTGATTATTCAAGAACAAATTTACCAAAGCCTTGATAATCAGAAACTAAGAATTATTGATCTAATTTTACTGAGCTAATGTCGAAGACAGGGAAACAGTATTTACTATTTGCGTGCGCCTATTAGGAAATATTGAATGCTTCTCAGTGTTCATTCTCACAAATAATTAATCTAAATATAATTTTTTTTAAATTATTTTTATCAAATTATAATTCAATTGTATAATCAAATTATAATTACATTTTGTTATTAAAATCATGAAATAAAAGTTGTAGGGTTTCGAAAAATGTAAAACATAGAAACCTTACATAAAATGAAGAAGAAATATATACAATTTTATATTTTTATACATTTATATAAAAATGTATATAAATACGACAATTTTATATATTTTACGTATTTACAATACTTCCAATCTACAGCTTTATTTTGTAGTAAATTTTTAGAAATTCATGTACATTTTCAGATGCTTTTCAGATTGTAAAGCATAATTTAGTATTCAATTAGAAAAATTGAAAAAATAAAAGCATTTTTACTAGTGGACTTTTAGACCCCACAAATATTGCTTTAAACCTCTCAGTTTGAGCCTTATCTCTTTCGCCCAGAAGCTAATGTTAATGAAATCACATATGCGTCTGTTTTCTCTCTGCAGATGCCTCTTTGTCCATCTGATGGAGAGATTCTGACAGAAGCTTGTGAAGTGTTTCATGACTTTCTAGCATGGCCTGAACCCTACTGTAGTGTGTGCCGTAACCTGCTCTCCACTTTACATCAAGAGCTTAGAGCTCCAGGTAGCACATTCACATCAATAAACACAAGATTAACTTTTATCAGTCACCATCATGCAGCTTAGCACCTTAATAAAGAGCAGCTTGTTAACCTTAGTCCCAGTCTACTAATTCATAGTATTTAACAGAAAAGTACAGTGGCATACTTCTCAGTGGTTTCAAGAAGCTTTGCAGCTGTTTTTCAAAATAAGTGCTACACTTGTTTATCAGTTTTAAGAGCACCAATAGTACCTTAAGGATTACTTAACTTCCACTCTAACTTCAGTGCTTTCACTAAGATTTTGTTTTGTTACATAATGTTGAAATCTGATGAAATAATGTTCTTGTGTGCATTTGCTTGTATCAGGGATTTCGTACCACAAGCTGGTAAGAGAGGAACAAGGCCTTGCCACCTCTAGTCAGCGTTCTAAGATCATGTGAGTGTGTTTCAACAGAAGCAGGAGGAAATCCTGTTGTGTCAGTTATTGCTCAGCCCTTTTTGGTTGCAGACTTCACCACTCACTTCCTGTGTCAGTTCTTGGATATTCACAATTTGTATTATTATACGATTACTTCTCTGTGTGAAACTTCAGCATCAAAGGTTGTGTCCAGTCAAATGTATTGCAAATAAAAATATTTGTTTGCAATTTATTTGTCATGAATACAATCTTTAGCCTAGTGTTTAACTGACAAATTAATGTTTAATTATAAGGACTTTTTTCATTTTGCACAATAGTTCAAAATTTATTAATATTAATATTAATAATAGATGTAAATAAGACATAATAACAAATGTTTCTTGAGCACCAAATCAGCATAATAGAATGATTTCTGAAGGATCATGTGACACTTAGTAATTCAAAATTGAGCTTTGCCATCACAGGAATAAATTACATTTTATTATATATTAAAATATAAAACGGTTATTTAAAATTCTAATAATATCTCACAATATTACCATTTTATTGTCTTTTTGCCTTGGTGAGCATTCTTTTAAAAACATTTTAATCTCAGTGACCCCAAACTATTCAATGGTAGTGTAAATCAGGGATCTTCAGCTCCAGTCCTGGAGGTCCAGTCTCAGCCAAGTTTAGCTTTAACCCTAACCAAAGACATCCATACAGGCTAATTAATGTGTTCAGAATTACTTGCAAATTACAGACAGAACTCAAGTCTGCATAACACTTGCCCTACAGAACTGGAGTTGAAGACCCTGGTGTAAATAAAACCATGGTATTACCACAGTACTATGTTTATCATGGCTGGTCATTTCAACTTAGCACAGCCCTCCATATGATCTGTCTTGGATAAACATCTGTCCCATAATAAGAGCATGCCTCTTTTTTTTAATTTTTATTTTTTATACAAAATATCTTTTTCTAAGAAATAAATTCTTAAACTTAAACTGTTGATGTTCTACTAAAATGAAATACACTCGAAAATAACAAATGTAAACTTCTTCTGTGGACACAAGTAATGTGTTTTATCTGTGTTTCTGCTACACAACAGTGACCTTTTCTGATGTTTTCTCTGTTACAGTACGGTGTTGTTGATGAACCCAGCTGAGGTGCCTGCTGAGTTCCTGTCTGTGGCCGAGCAGCTCAGTGGAGCGGAGGTCTCACAGAGAGAGAGTAGCATTACACTCATTAAACACAGCTACCA
The DNA here is from genome assembly GCF_001515625.1 of Sinocyclocheilus rhinocerous. NCBI lineage: Eukaryota > Metazoa > Chordata > Actinopteri > Cypriniformes > Cyprinidae > Sinocyclocheilus > Sinocyclocheilus rhinocerous. The sequence goes on along the minus strand of NW_015643579.1, from coordinate 110,150 downwards.
GGCAGTGCTCGGAACTAAATACCCACTACAGACCATCAGCGGTGCTCTACAGGTACACCACACTGTTCCACAGCACATGAGATGATGTTTCCTGCTTTAATGTGCTCCAAAAAACTTGATACAGCGTGTATGTGCGTCAGACTGTGACTGAGTATGTGTGGGTGTATCACTTTGTGGGTGTCAGGAAGTGTGTGATCTGATTGGTGGGAGGGGGGTGAGAACTGGATGTGTGACCAAAATGACTCATATGTGGGCTGATGGGTGGCTAATGGGGAATAAATAGATGGATTGAGTGGGAGTAATGACGGGGTTGAGCTTGTTATAATAGTTTTGCTTGCAAATGGCGAAATTTATTGTAATTATGTCAGATTACTTGGAAGTTAAAACGAGGGGTAGCTTCATTTGAAACACAGCTAAACATTCAATGAATTCTGACTCTGAATGACTTGCAACAACATAAGAGGTTACAGTACATGACTAAGTTGGTTCCTTTTTAGTGCCTTAGTGATGATGAGTTGGCACAGATCCTGTCCTCACTGAGTGACCTTCTAGAGTCTGCAGCAGCCATAACGGATATAGCTAAAGCTCGAGAACATATCAAGGGTGGTCTGGAGGCGCTGCGAGAAAAACTTGGCATACCAGCCTCCAAAAGAAAGACTTCAGATGGTACAGTCTCACTTCCTACTTATAGCCCTCCTCACAAACCCTAAAGTGCTTTGAATTGTTACCAGACTTGTGTCCAACCTTATACAAATTAAAAAAATAGTATTATGAAATCTTTTTTTTATTTTTTTATTCCTTTTCACTTTATAAATCAATGGTTCTTAACCAAGGTAGAGGGGCCCACTAGGGGTCATTAGCAAACTTCCAGGAGGCTCCAATTAACAAATTATTGTTAAATGCTTAAAAAATGGCTGTACAAGATTAAACAGTAGACATTATATTTTTGACTTTATTTTTATTACAACAGGAGTACTAGAGGTATATATCAGATTAAATAGGGCCTTCAAATTTTGTCTTGGACAAACGGAGCATCTTGGAGACAAAAAGGTTGTGAACCACTGTTCTAAACTGCACTATTAAAGTTATTGTCAATCAAAGTAATTCTTATAGTAAAATTAATTACTACTATACCATCAATTACTGTTCACAAGCAATCAGTAATATAAAAAAAATAATAAGTTTCTACATACACACATGGAATGCAGCATTATAGACTATATGGCTGAAGTACGGGGACAACTTTTATTTAAGCAATTGTGACTAATTCAGCCGAAGTTTCAGCAAATATTTTTGTAGAACAGGGCATGTTCACAAAGCAAGGTCCATATTGAAACAATTTACCGAGTCTGATGGGAAAGAGCTTGACTGGCCTGCACAGTGCTCAAGTTCATTGACCACCTGTGAGATTAATTGAAACCTCAGGTATAAACCAGGCTCCATCACCCATCACCTGACCTCACTTATATTCTGTTGACTAAATGGGATCAAATCCCTGTAGCCATGTTTCCCAGAAGAATGGAAACTGTTATAGCAGCAAACTACCTATTAAAGCCAATGGCTTTGAAATATTTAGGTGTCCACATACTTTTGGCCATGTGAATTGGTGGTCTACATCTTATAGAGTTTCATGGTTGTTGCTTGGTGACATACTACACTGTTGGTCTGGGCAGCAGTAGTACATATTACCTGGCACCAACTCCTAGAAACTTAACCAAGATGGATGGCCAACATGAAGCAATACAGCTGATGTTTTTTTCCGCTTGGGAAACAGTGGTGTGTTGGATTTGGAGTGGGCTAGTGATTAATGAGAAAAACTTTGTTGTGTTTGTGCCACTAGGGGTTCTTCAGACACTCAGCATTCCAGCAGCCAAGTGCTACACCTTCCATTGGGACAAGGATAATTTTGGTAAGACACTGAATCCAAGCCAGTCCCATTTCTTTCTGCCATGGGCTTATTCAAACATTTGTTTGGCTATTTTGGAATTATAAACATTCGAAGATTGCTTTCCAGTCACTTTGATTTAGTTTATAATGTCATTAGGGGTTTTCATGAGTTGTAAGTTAATCCTCCAGCTAATAATAACCATCTGAGTCACGATTTTCCTTCTTGTTTTTTTTTTTGCTAGATGTTCTAAACGACCTTCTAGAAATGGAGTCTGAATTGACCTTATCTCAAACATCTGAGGGTATGGAGGAGGATGATGTTGACAATGTTGATGTGGAAGATGATGAATATGAGGACTTGGAGGAAGGGTTTGTATTAAACGGTTGCACTGACTATCGGGCCTCAACCTTTTCCACTGTCTCCTCGCTTTCCACGGCCTCCAAAGACTCCATGTTCTCCACTCTGTCAGTCACTTCCTCTGAATGCTCTCCCCTCTCCACACTCTCATCCTCATCTCAAGCTTCAGGCACTGACAGTGACTTCTGTGAGGACGCAGAGGAGGACATTCTGAGCACAGCGTCTGTGCCCAAGTCCAAAACAAGTGCACGACTTTCCAAGCGCCTCTCACGACTCTTCAAACCTCGCAGCAACTCTCTATGTCGAGCTAAAAGCCTGGGCAGCCCTGAGGCTAAAGAATTAGTGATAGCTGTCCGCTCTAAGAGATCCAATTCTCTGCCACAGCAAGTGCGACTGCGGAGCTCTGATTTATGGTTCCCAGCGCCCCCCCTGTCACAGCTGCAGTATGTTTGCTATAGGAGAAGACCCATTCTGAGTACTGACGATGTGGAAGGGCCACCAGGGGCCACAATGCTCAGAGTGGTGGTGTTTGGGGCAGATCATGTGGCAGGGAGAGTTGCCCGCGCATATGGCAGCCTAAGAAAAAGAGAAGGAGACTGTCCACACCTGACCAAGGCTTTCAGGATGAAGTTTTTCTTTGTGCCTGTAAGGAGGGATACAACTCCAGCCAATTTCTCCACAAAGAACTCTGGTTCTTCTCTGCAGCTGTCAGTGAGTCCACTGAAACCAGCCATCTCTACCACTGTGAGTGAAATCACAACACTTGAGCCTGCTATAGTGCCTGTGACATAAATGTCGTCACAAGCACTGTACACACATTGCTCAATTTTTTTAATTGTACATAATCTCTACACTCACCTCGGCCCTTTAATTCTTATTTTTTTGCATTAAGTAGTTAGTCCACAAAGTGCCAACACCAATAAACACCCACATTGATGAGTGTGAATTTCACACTTCTCTTGTGTGAAGGGGTTAAGCAATATCCGCAACTCTAGTTTAAAAGAGTACAAAGACATTTTTATCATTCATTACTGTTGCAGAGAAATAGCGCAGACTTTGGACAAAGATGACATTTTCTAGTGAGCATGTGTTGCCTGCCTGTGTTTACGCACGAAAAAGGGGTATACTTAGGTTATGCCTTCGGCTGTACACATATGCTTAGTTTTCGCATCAAAACTGGAGTATGACTGTCTACAAAAATCTCCAGATCCATTTGTACAAACAGGCTACATACACACCACAGCTAAAGTGCCACTTCTCTAATGTGCTAATTCCTGTTCTGCACACAGAATTTTACTGAAATGACAGCTACTGTACATGCAACAACCAAATTCATTTACGAAAAAATGAAATAGTTACAACCGAATTTGGTTGAAATCTGAAAAGTGTACACAAAACTGGACCGCACATCAGAGATGTGTTTCTCTTCTCCAAGCAATTCATAGGGAGAGAAGTATGTCTCCTGACTCATTCTTAAATTTTGTCGCAGGTGTGTCTTTCTCCACTATAGTGGCTCTCACCAGCCCTGCAGTTGATGCGAGTACTTAATTCCCTAATATTACTTTGGTCAAAAGTAGCTAACAACAAACTGCTTCAACTGGCATACATGTTCCGCAAACCATTGCTGTAGTTATCACTACGTCAATCATTACATTTTCACATACGGTTCCTGTATTCCGTACTCACTCAAATCATCAATTCACTCCCACATTTAAATGTGGTTATCACTCCCAAAACCTTTAGTGTGTACTGGCTGCATTGTTTAATTGGATTTAATTGGACATTAGGTATATTACGGTAATACATGTTTTAATGAGTGCAGGTGTTGCTTGGTAGCACATGGCACTGAGGAAGGATTAATACCCGAAAACGTTCTGCACCTTTGCAGTTTTTTATACATATTTTTGTGACTTCTGAGCAATACATGTTATAAGCCTTTTTGGCTGAATTTGGACGAGTGCGGATCTCTTTCATCTTCATATTTTTTATTTATTTTGGATCTGTTATTTGCCTACTGGAGTTTTGGATGAATGTTTGGCGCTACAACCTTTTCTAACTGTGGATTAATTGGATTTCAAACCACATCTCTGATGGCTTATCTATGCATCCCAGCCTGGCAAAACTGGATAGATGTGTGGTTTTAGTAGGGTTTTGGGCAAAACTTTTAAATCGCAACAACCTTTTTTTTTTGCTGCTGGTCTGAGCTAACTTTAGATCTCTAATAAAGTCCTACATTACTTGCACACACTTTGAAGTCAAAACAAAGATGATTTTGTTTTCATTGATTGTTATTCCAGACATTCTCGACATTCTTATGTAATATTTTGATACAGAAACATTGGTATTAATTTGTCAACAGGATATCAGTGTAAACAGGACGGAGGACAGCACTAATGACATAGCCAATCTCCTGGGAATGCTGGATCCCTGGTATGAGCGTAACACTCTGAGCCTGCTGGAGCTTCCGGTTAATGTGGTGTGCCAGGTGATACTTTCATATCCACACAGACTCATTCACACGAACAGAGAGTGCGTACATATCTAAATAATCAGTAAGAAGAACAGTAAATCTTTTGTTATATGGCAAGCTTTTGACACGGCATACATGCGCACAAAAAAAAAACACATCCCATAAAACCACTCATATGAGGAACTTGCGTGTGTGAAAGTGTTTTTTGAATTGTTTTGATTATCACCATGGCCAAAACTAAATGTCCTTATTAAATTACAGATGAAAAATATATTCATGTCAAATGTTCTGTCCATAACAGCAGACATCCAAGATTGATTCAGACTTGTCTGAAGGTGCTGGTGAGGGGCGTTTACCGATATTTGCTGACCTGGTGCTCTATTACTGTCGTCATGCCGCCCGCCCTGCCCTCATTCAGCTCTATCAAGCAGAGGTGAATCAAAAATAAAACATGCCATTTCTTCAATCTGTGGCAGTTTCAGTCATAGACTTTAAAACTGCACCATAAAAGTTACTATATATACATATACAAGCACTCAGCAGTGCTAAAACCAGCAGTGCATATACTTACTTCCAAGTAACCCCCCAAAATAAAAGCTTGCTGATTTTAGGTTTGAAAATGTTAAAAAGTAATATAAAAAGGGAAATATTAGCATTTTATTTTAAGTGTACTATTTTATTTTTAAGTGTACTATAAAATAATTGTATTTTTATTTAATACTCATTTTTTAATAGTTATATTTAATGGGTCACAGTGAGCACCAAACTGAGTCTCCAGGTGCTTTCATGAGAACCAGACTAAAAAACGTATGTGTACCCCTGTATGTGTGTGTGTGTATATATATATATGTATATATATATATATAGTAGCAGATTTTCACTTCTCAGAAGTTATTTTAGAAAGTAGCAGCTTTAAATTCAGACTAATCAAAAATGTTTATAAATTTTTTTTTTAAGGAAGAAGGAACATTTCAGATCCTGTTCTGTATTGTGTTTTGCTGTAGTTAAGGTGACTCGCTTATTTTCTAAAAAACAAAAATCTAATCTGTTCTTATTTTTCAGGTGCTGCAAGTAAGAGATTTGGCATTGATGGAGACCGTGAAGCTGTTCCTTTATCACTTGAAGTTACTTACAACCAAGTAAGATGAAACATTCCAGTGTATTGATGAATTATTAATGGAACAAGCATGCAATTCTCATTCGTCCCCTCTCATTTTTTGACTTTACATGAAGATACATATCAGTGGCAGAAGTCAGAAGGCAAGGACAGAGAAGTCCTGCACCTCTATAAACCTGCTAAAAGCCTGCAGGAATCTTGAGGAACTAGGTAAAAAATAACTTTGATCTTATTATAGACAGAACTAATTTGGATTAGTGCTGTCAACTGTTTAAATTTAAATGTAATGAATTGCATGTTTTGTTTTTTAAATAACAAAAAAACAAAAACAACAAGATGGCATTCAAATTACATTCAACTTACTCAACATTGGGCTAACAGGGGCTTAAGCGTATTTGCACACGCTCAAAAGAATATGTAATAACCTTCTCAACACAAAAGAACCTTATCAATGTTTAGGCCTAACAATAATCACAGGGGAATTAACAAAATATTGTAATAAATCTTTTCTTTTTCGTTAGATTCTAAAATGGAGTGCCTTCATTTGACAATGACAGAAGTGCTGAAGAGACAAAACTCTAAATCAAAGAAAGGCTACAATCAGGTGAGCAGGAAGGAAGTATGGGAGAAAACTGAGATGTGGTTTAAACAGCCCGACACAAACTTAGCGCAAACACCTACAGTTACTCTCATGTGGTTTCTGCAGCAATGTGTAGCAGTCGACAAACAACAACATTTTTTACCAAGAGCAAACATTTTGGTTTTATTTACCTGTTTCTGTACCAGTTTACTTGATATGGCTCATGTTTTTACACCTTGGTGTTTTTTGGTGTCAGTCTTACTTTCATTTTTACAGTGTCAGTGGTTACTCTTCGGTTCAGTTACACCACACACTGACTGTACTTCATCTTGTTTTGTTATTGTTTGAAAAGAAAATATACTGTTGGTTACAAATTTGTTTAACAGATGTTTGAAATGAATGAAGAATAGAGAAAATCCTGCATTTCATATGGAAATATGCATATGTCCTATTGCAAGAGCAATGTAAAAGACATTAACAATGTTAATATAATTGCATAGATTAAGCTCAAATGTTTCTGAATATGAAAATGATTTGGGTGATTCAAGTTGCAGTATTTTTTATATGCAGTACTTATAAAACTGTCGTTTGTATTACAGCAACTGACCACCACACAGGTAAAGGTGGATAAGGTTCAGGTTAGTGGAACTTGCAACACCACCTTCGCAGTTTGTCTGGACCAAGATGAGAAGAAAATTTTACAGAGTGTGACCAGGTACAGTTTTTTTATATATATATTTTTTGGCTTTTTTATGTTGAATTTTGGCCAAAAAGGAAATATATTTATTTCCTGCCTAGCAGTGCTAGACAAACAAGTCAGATAGGTTTTTATACCTGTTCTGAGTGAATTGAACCCATGACCTTGGCATTGGTAGCACCATGCTCTACCTGATCGAATCGCAAAACAATACTTCAGTACTTTTACTCAAGTAAAATTTAAAATGACTACTTTTACTGGAGTAATATGTCAATACGTTTGTGTACTTTGTTCACCACTGCTGTCCAGTATAAATTCATTATTTTTCATTATAGGAGGAAAATTCTATTCATTATTTTATATATGTAACATATTTATTCAGCAAGGATGCATTAAATTGATCAAAAGTGACAGTAAAAAAAAAACATTGTAAAACACATTGTTATAACAGAAGGCGTTCCCCGAGCGTTTTCGACGCAGCGTCTCGTTCCCTCGAGGAACTAGGGTTACATACGTAACCTGAGACGTTTCTTATGAACTTTCTATTCAAATGTGCTGAAAAAGTTTATATCACTGTTTCCACAAAAATATTAAGCAGCACAGCTGTTTTCAACTTTGATGATAAGAAACATTCCTTGATCATCAGCATATTAGAATGATTTCTGAAGGATCATGTGACACATGATCATCTATTGAAATAGTAAACCATTAAATATTTATTATTTTTAATATTTCACATCGTTGCTGTTTTTACTATATTTTCTATGAAATAAATGCAGCCTTTGTGAACATAAGACTTTTTTTTAAAAGTACTTTTTAATTTTGTGTTTTAACGTGGAATATTCCTTGCATTAAGCCAGCAAAACAAAAAAGAGGAACAAAATCATGAAATGTCATCTTTATGCTTTCCTGTGAGATGGAAATGAGACTAAAAGTTACTCAGTGACCACTGCTGTTTGTCACAAAGAAAAAAAAAGGTTAATTCTGTCATAGAGCTGTCATAGAGACAATGAAAATATTTGTTATAAAAATACAGTTTTGTGGCCAACAATTGGTAATTTTTTTCAATGCATCTGCCATTGGCAGTTACTATTAGGATGTAAGCTTCACTGAATACAGTGATATGAACAACCCAAAACTCGTTCTCTTTGCAGGTGTGAGGTATCAGTTTGCTATAAGCCGGATAGTTCGACTGACTGGACGAAAGGAAGGGTGTTCTCATCTCAGACCCAGCCTCTGCAGTCAACCTTCTGCTCTCTGCTTTGTCTCCCTGTTGCCACTTTCAGTGGACCTCAGCCCTGAACCCAGAGACTAGGCTTGACCCTAATACTCCAGCCTAATAGACGTCCATCTACATAGTTTTCCACTTCCACTTTTAAACTCAGCATATCGACTCAGAAAAAAAGCTAAGATACACTTTTGGGTAAAAGTGCTCTTCTATTACGTTTGTGAGCAGTATGTGTACAGTGGGCGTTGTTTGCTTCAAATTTCTGAGATGAGGATAACTGGTTGTTTAGCCTGAGGTACATCCTGCTGAATATAATTCAGTGGACAAGCTGAGACAATTTTTGTAGGCTTATGACTAACATCTAAATCAGGTTATGAATCAAAACCTGAGTCATCCATAATTGAAGGTTTGGTACTTTGAGAGGGATGTTATTACCGGATTGATTTGGAACTGGGCCTGTCCTGGCTTTTATACAACCAGCGTGGATCTCTAACTAGAACCAGAATACTCTTGTTAATGCACATATTAACCACCATTTAAATAAGCACTGTGGACAATGTGATAATATGTTTGTATATATGACGTAATTATTTTATGTAGCTATAATCGAAATTCTCAGGAAATATACTGTATATATTCCTTTACAATCTTTTATTGTTTAAACTTGTTTATTTAAACTCATTTCTATCTGGCCAGAGAATTGAGGAAGTGGTGCCTCAGATTTTTGTTCTTAAAAATCTAAAGTATCCAGTGATTATTTTTTGTATATATTTGTATATCCTCTCTGAGGTTTAATTTTTTCTGCGTTGTGATCTGAAACCTGTCTGCTTTGAATACCTCTTATTGTAGTTTGGTCGGTTTGCCAGCAGAGGTCCTTATAAACCAATTGTTGAGTTTTATCTTGTGACTGCTGGAGGCTGAACAGTGGTGAATAAGCACCTACATACTGGCAGAGAAAACACCGATACAGTTTAGTCATTACACTGTAATACTGGCACAGTTTGCAAGTGCAACAAACTGAATCCTTTCTTTCTTTCTTTCTTTCTTTTTCTTTCTCTTTCTTTCTTTCTTTCTTTCTAACATGTTTATCTGTCCTCTAGAATGACCAGAATTACTGTCAAAACAATAATTTTCTCCTCTGATTGTTTTTGAAACACTTAAAAATTGTATATATTTTTAACAAGATTAAGGAGCAGAAGAGTACAATGTACATATTTATGTGTTTTTATTAAAAAAAAAAGTTGAGGGATTTTACTCTCTCTCAGGGCAGACCATTTTAAAATAATGTTTATCTGTTTGTAAATACATTCTGTTTGCAATAATACTACATTTCATTTCACTAATGACCAGTGCTACTGAAATGTACTGTACACTGTTATGCAAAATGTCTCTTTTTTTGTCATCCTGGCATCCCAGAGAACTAAAGCGGTACTTTCCGTCTGGCTTGTATTCATAAAATGCATTCAGTGGCTTTATGTTTGTACATTGTAACTTGTCAAATTAAAACTATTTTAAATAAAACCACTTTCAAGTTTAATTACTACTCACAAGTCAGTGTGTACAGTAATGACTAACAATAATATTTTTGGCAAGTGTCAGCATTATGCCCTAGACTAGTCACTAACTTTTTTTAACACCTTTCATGGAGGTGATTTTTTTAATGAGACTTTGAGCTTACTTTTGTTTTTTTCACTACAGTGGAAACTATAGTTCTAAAGTTTGTAGAGGCATTCTCATGATCAAATGTCAGGTTAATAACTAAACAACGACAGCTCTGTATGCTAAAACAATGTTCCTTGAGAAGGGCAGTTTTGCTCAGGGTATTTATGAACTGTTAGCCTGTTCAAGATGTTATCAAATGTTGTAAAAAAAAAAAAAAATGTCACAAGATGACTCTGCCTATTAAAAACAACCATTGAGGAAAAGCTTGAATGTGTTAGGAACATATAAAATTGGATTATGTCAGTTATGTTCAAGTTCTTCTAGGATAAATAGTTTATTTGTCAATAAGTAGAAATAGAATGATTCTGAAATTATTTGTAATTGATTTGGCTCTGGATGCCTGTCTTCACCCTCACCCTCACCCTCATGTAGTTGTCAGCATGTCTATTCTTATAAACAGTGATAGCAATACTAAATTGATACATCTTACAAAACCTATCAAGAACATGTCCAAAACCAAAATGCAGTAAATAAGATAAATAAATAAATTGAAGCTAATTTTAGGATCAATTAGATTTTGTTGCATTATGATATTATTTTCCCAAGAATTAAACACATTGTCCCCTCAGTTCTCATTACTTTAAAAAAATGACTTACCTTATGACTGTTACAAGGATGAAAAAGAATGATCTAGACAGACTCTCAGTCCATGCATTAGTGACTCATTCTGCAAGTTACATTGTTATGCCAATAGGTGGCAGCAAGTGATTTGATTTATGAATCATGAGTCATTGAATAATTCATTCAACCATTTCTTTCAAAATGCTGGATCATTCAGGAACAAAACACCATCTACAGTTCGGAGTCAGGCAATGGGGAAATTAACAAAGAGTTGTCTTGACAGTGAGTCTTTCATTTCTGCCATGGCCACTCATGTGCAACATCCTTTCGTTCATTTGTCATGTGAAAGCTCTTTACAGGAAACAGTAAGCTGAACTTAAGCTGCATAGACCATAGATAGATATACATAGATATCTCTTTAGCGGCTGCTTCTATGAGCTGCCATCCTCCATACTGAAAAAGGTCAAAGAGGGCAAGTTCACTGTGCACCTGCAACCATACCTATTCACATGTATTAATATCTATATCTGCAATAGCAGCTGATTTTCACAGGATTTAGAAGATTATTAATTTGTGTCATTTGTGTCATCTTTTGTCATTGTGTCAGCGGCATAGGCTGCATATAAGAAACAGATTAGAACTCCTTAAAAACAAGCTTATTTTATTTTTTATCCTTCATCTTCATATGCGAGTGCAAATGAAGATTATCAGTGAAAATGGCATGTTGTGGAACAACCAATACAGTTACTAGACATGCAAGAAGCAATGTTTTTTTTTTTTTTTTTTGTAACGTGAAAACGATTTTAGAGCTTCAGTCAAAGCACAAAGCATTGTAAATGTACCATATGCACCATATGTAAATGTACCACCTTAAAATGTACCATAAAAACAAGTCGCAGGGTTTAATTTCATTCAATTTGGTCTGTTGGTGTTAATGTACAGCAGGAAGGCTCTTTCATGAATGTATTTGAATGGACTGAATGGAATGGGGAACCTAGGCTAATGTTCTTGCAGGAAGTTACTCAGTGGTCTAATTCCTGCTCATGCAACACACACCCCTTCTCAGGAAGAAACAATATTTACTTATAGTTGTTTCTCTGTGTGGTCAAATAATAACAATAACACTGATGCTAAAAAAAGATCCAAGTTAATAATCTCCTCCCATGTTTTGAGCCAGTGTTTCCGGGCTTGTATTACTTGTGTGGAAGACACTAATGAATGATTTGGTACTTGTGCTGACTGCAAAAGCAGGATGTAAGAAGGATATCATATACATAATATCTTACATAACAAAACAAAAAAAAAAAACGGAATTATTCCGTTTTAAATATATCTCAGTGACATTTTTTCCATAAGCCCTGGTTTATTTTTGACCTGGATATGAAGTTGTTATAATAATCTTAATAAATCCGATAAAATCATGTGCTAATTGTTTATGCTTATACAGTTTAAAATGCTGGTAGAAGTGAATTAAGGGAGAACGACTGAAACCAGCAGTGTTGTTTTTGTGAGTGGATTTATAGGCCTACATCATGCTTTATGCCTCAGCTGCCTGTGGTTTGTTTCCCATGTAGGTCAGGTATGTCTGTGTCAAAGTTTTGGAGTTTCAGTCTGCCCAAAGGCATCTTTTTGCTATTGAGAGGCTAACTTAGGTGTAAGTTCACTATATAAAAATAGAGTTTGTTACGTCACAGAGTCTTTGTTAAACCTGATACATCATGAAATTTCTCAGTATATAAACGGGTACTTATTAGTGCTTGACAGTGTTGGGCTAGTTACTCAAAGAATGTAATATATTACTCATTACTCCTTTCAAAAGTAACATTGTTACTTTACTTATTACTTTCTGGCTAAAGTAATTAGTTACACTACTAGTTACATTATTTTTCTTCACGCCCCACAGAAGTTGTAACGGTGTATCTTCCACATAAAATTCTTCTAGAATGTTACTAACAACATATTTCTGCCTCATCATTTGACCAGAATCCACTTTAGATCGCAGTCAGAAGTTATTACAAACACTCAATAGTGATTGATAGTGACATTCAAGTAGAAGTGTTGTATTAATCTCATTAATTGTCATGTGTACCTTGAAGCTAATTGTAATTTATCCGTTACCCAGGATTATATTTCATTATGCATTTTATCAAATCACATAAGTTTGTAAGAAACTGTTTAATTTTCCAAAAATATTTTTAATTGTAGTAATATATTGTACCACATGCTGATCAGAGGGATGTGGATGCGATGTAATGCCAGAGTAAAGTAAAGCCAAACTTACACAACAGTGTTCAGATCATCTTTTTTCCTGACAAAATCAATATAATGCAATATTTCTATCTGCTGAATGTAAGCTTTTCCATATTCCAAGCTTGCCTGCTGCACTGGGGACATCACATGCATGTGCGAGTCATGAAAATTATGAAAATAAATCTAGGAATTATTTGATTGTTGGATTTTAAATCAGCGGGGTTGAGGCATCAAAAGTAACTATGTAACTAAGCTGTTTTATGGATGATAACTGTAATATTATTACTGAAATCTTATTAGTAATCTTATTATTACAGTAACCAAATTACTAGTAACTAGTTACTGCCCAACAATGGTGCTTGATTTAAATGCATCTGATCTGATCTGTTGAAATGCAGATTATTGTGCAAACCCTGAATGCTTGCCTGCATACCAATAACTGCTACTGTTTTGTATTATTAAAGCAACTGTGATATGTTTTCTGGTGCAATTAATCTCCAGTGATTTATTTTACCAGTATTCTTCAAAATATCTGCTTTTGTGTTCTGCAGAAGAAAGAAAGTCATACAGGTTTGAAACAACATGAGGGTGAGTAAATGTTTTGAATTTCCAATATATTATTTTAATATTCCTTCCATCCATTGAAAGTCCACACAACCAAAATGTTCACGTATAAAAATTGCAAAAATACATCATAAAAGTAATCCAAATTAGTCAATAATAAGAGACACAAATGCTTTATATGATAACCAGATTTAATTTAGGCTTTTATTTATATGTAAACATTTATAAACACTCATAAATAGATAACAAAAATAAACAAATGAACGAACAAATGAATATGGTAAAGTGAAGTACAACAAGTATGTTGAGCTACTTTTACGATGTCTTTTTGTACTAACTGATGCATGTTTTGGTTGTGTGGACTGTCAACTGGATGGACAAAAATTATGATAGAATATTTACAAACATTTTCATATGCATTCTGAAGATGAATGAGAGTTTTATGGGTTTGGAATGACATCAGGATGAGTAAATGATGACAGAATTTTAATTTTTGGGTGAGGTATTAGTCTAAACAACAGTGATGCTGATAAACATTCTTACCAAATAGCAATACATTTTTTTTTTTGGTATGTCAAATAATCTTAAATTCTTGTTGGTTTTGTTTGCCAAGGTCATTCCATAACAGCAGCTATCATGTCACTGTGTACTCTCTATATGATCTGAGACAATAGATGATGTGATAAAGCCTGTGACTATGCACGGACTGAGTACACACACACATATCGCACATGCACCGACGCTATGTTAACACGGTCTGATATTCCGGTGTTGTGCCCAATTTTGACCCCCTGCCAAATTATTACCCCCCTAGTTCAAGTCACTACCTGATTGCCTAATCCTAACCCCACCCCTAATCCTAACCCCTCCCCACACCTACTCCTACTCCTACCAATACTATGGGGGTAATAATCTGTAGTGATGGCGAAGTGAAGCATTCTGAACCAGTGAATCTTTCAACACAATTGTATCTGATAAAAGGTTCATTACTCTAAGCTTTTCAACACAGTTTATGTTATGGCCATCTAGTGGTCATAAAAATGACTAACACCTTCCAAACTACTGTGTTTCACATCTGGTTCTACAACTGATTTTTTTGTTTTATTTTATTGTATATAAATAATGGTCACTGTCAAAGTCATTAATTTGTGTCTGTGTACTGGCACTAAAATAAGTAAAAGAAATTAAATCCGTGTTCTGTCTATTTTAACTCTGCCTCTGTCCTGTTATTTCATAGGCAAAGTTCATTTGAGCTAAATATTTAATTACATATTGTTGACAAAAACAAACAAAAAAACAATGCTAATGCATTATAAAGTAATATAACGTAAAGGAAACGGCACTGAGGTTCGCTTTGTTTTTGAACCAGATACTGAAGCAGTCAGATGATTTTCAGACGAATGAAGCTTCAAACGTCATAGATCATGTGATTTTGGCAAAACGAATCAAGCTCCGATACAGTGCTTTGATGTGAAGTGTGTTGTTTTTTGATACAAGCTTCGGAGCTTCAGTGTCGAGCATAACATCGCTAGTTTCTGATTTCTTATTGTGTGCTGCCTGCCCTGACCTTCGCCTGTTTTGTGGATTACTCTTTTTCCTTGCCCTGGATTATACCTGTTTGCTGTTGGTTGACCCTGCCTGTTTTGACCACGATTCTAATAAAAGCCTGCACTTGGATCCACTACTGCGTTGTAACGTCTCCAAACGTTACAGAATACTGAGCCACACCCGGATCCAGCTGCTTTATCGAGCGTCTCAGGCCAACCATGGACCCAGCACTCAGGTTAGTTCGCCTCCGTCAGGGAATGTGTTCCCTCGAGGACCACATTCAAGAATTTCTGGACATTGCTCACCTTTCTGATCTCCCGGACTTCATGTTGATTGATTTTTTCTGTTATGGACTAAATTAACCGTTAAAAACCATACTCCCCCATGATGGTCCTCGAGGGTCGCTATGTCATTTTTTGGATTATGCCCTGTTGCTAACCATTTCCCTGTTCACTGTGGGAGAGGCAGAGGACGTTAAGACCCCTAAGAGTGTTTTAGGAGGGGGCCATAACCGGCAAGCTCCAGCGACAGCAGAGCTTGGTTCACTGGGATCACCGTCAAGTCCAGTGATTATGTCGCCAGGTCGCATTAGGTCGCCACTCCTGTGCACTCAGCACTCCCCAGTCCAGGGGCTGTAACACCAGAGCCTCTACACAAGATGGCCGCCAACCCAGAGTCTCTCCACAAGATGGCCACCATTCCAGAGTCTCGTCCCGTCTTGGCTGCCGTTCCAGAGTCTCGTCCCGTCATGGCTGCCGTTCCAGAGTCTCTTCATGTCATGTCGACCACACACCACCGCAGTACCCCCAGAGGTGGCAGCCTTCGCTGCAGAAACTCCTGAGGAGGTGGCATCCGTTCCAGTCCTCGAATCCACTCCCAAGCCTGCTCCAATCCCAGTGTTTAGTAAGGAGTCCGCTCATGAGCCCACTCCAGTCCCTGAGTCCACTCCAGAGCCCGCTCCATTCCTTGAGTCCACTCCAGTTCCCTAGTCACGGCCAGGAGTGCCGTTCCCTGTTCCAATGACTCCAGTTCTCTCGTCACGGCCAGGAGTGCCGTTCCCTGTTCCAATGACTTCAGTTCCCTCGTCACAGCCAGGAGTGCCGTTCCCTGTTCCAATGACTTCAGTTCTCTCGTCACGGCCAGGAGTGCCGTTCCCTGTTCCAATGACTCCAGTTCTCTTGTCACGGCCAAGAGTGCCGTTCCCTGTTCCAATGACTCCAGTTCCCTCGTCATGGCCAGGAGTGTCGTTTCCTGTTCCAATTACTCTTGTGAGTCCAGATCCTCCCGAGGTGGCAGTTTGCGCTGCAGAATCTCCCGAAGTGGCGGCGTCTGCTTCAGCTCCTCCAGAGGCAGCGGTGTTCGCCTGTGAACTCTCTGCCTGTCCAGCCACGGCCAAGGAGGCTGTTTATGAACCCTCTGCCTGTCCTGTTTCCGCCAAAGAGGCCATTTCTGAAGCCTCAGTCTGTCCTGTTACGGCTAAGAAGGCCGTTTCTGAACTCTCATTCTGTCCTGTTCCGACCAAGGAGGTCTATTCTGAACTCTCTTTCTGTCCAGTCACGGCTATGGAGGCCGCCTGTGAAATGTCTTCCTGTCCCGTCATGGCCATGGAGGCCGCCTCTGAACTCTCTGACTGTCCTGTCATGGCCATGGAGGCCGTCTATGAACTCTCGTCCTGTCCTGAACCGGCCAGGGATGCCACTAATGAACTGTCCACCCATCATGTTGCGGCTGCAGAGGCCGCTGTTAACCTCTTTGTGCCTTTTGTTTAAGTCATGCTAGATCCACCGTGGTGTTCTCCTGCCCTGATCTGGTGGTCTTCTGCTCCGCCCGGTCCGTCAGCTCCGCCATGGTGGTCTTCTGCTCTGCTGTGGTGGTCATCTGCGCCGCCGTGGAGATCATCAGTCCAGTCTGCTCTGGTGGGGTGGTCGTCTGCTCCGCCGTGGGGGTATTCGATACCATCTGCTCCGCCGTGGGGGTATTCGATACCATCTGCTCTGCTGTGGTGGTCATCTGCTCCTCCGTGGGGATCTTCAGTCCTGTCTGCTCTGTCCTGGTGGTTTCCTGCTCCGCCTTGGCTTCCTGCTCTGCCGGCTCCGCCCTGGCACCCTGCTCCGCCGGCTTTGCCACAGTCCCCAGTTCCCCCACTTCCACATGGACCTGGCCCTCCATCCCCTCCCCCTGTTCCGCCTCTGCTCTACCTCCCTCCTGGACTAATTTCTGTTCTCGTTTGAAAGCATCTGGAAGCCGCTCCTTAAAGGGGGGTGGATCTGTTAAGATCTCCAGCTGGAGTGCCCATGAACTCCACCAGATGGCACTCCACCCCTGACTCTTGCCACTCTCACAGACTACATTTCCAATAATCCTTTGCCGGACTCATCATCATTTATTGCATTAACCTGTGTCTTGTTACCTCCATCAGCCTCACCCTATTTATAGCCTGGTTATCCACACATTCATTGCTCAGTATTGTCTAGCCTGTAACGTTCCCTAGTTCCAATGTTTCCTGTGTTTTCCTGATTCTTTGTTGCCTTGCTGCCTTGCCTTGTTTTTGACCCTGGACTGTTTCTGATTTCTTATTGTTTGCTGCCTGCCCTGACCTTCACCTGTTTTGTGGATTTCTCTTTTGTCTCGCCCTGGATTATACCTGTTTGCTGTTGTTTGACCCTGCCTGTTTTGACCACAGTTCTAATAAAAGCCTGCACTTGGATCCACTACTGCGTTGTTACGCCTCCCAAAGTTACAGCAATATGCTTACAAAACCTTTAAAACATTTTTTTTTTAGCCATGCTGCAAAAACAAGACACTTTCATGAGGATTGTGGGCTTTCCTGGACTTGTTGGAGCCATTGTTGGAGCTCATGTTCACAATTTGTGATAAGTTTGCACAATGCAAAGCATTTTTTAAAAATAAATTTAAGTATTAAAATATTTCAGTGTCTTAATTAAATTATTTTATTGTAAATAAACATTACATTAAATGATTAGTGTTGTGCTGCTGTGACTTTACATGAGCAGGCTCACTATTGGCTGTTTCAGAGGTCGAGGGCAGCCATTTTGGGTTGACACCATTGTAGTCCTTAGTTTGCAACACTTAATGCGGCCCCCCATTTAAGTGTTGACTGAGGTGACACTTAAGTGTTGTGAACTAAGGACTACAATGATGTCAACTCAAAATGGCTGCCCTAGACCTCTGAAACCAATAGTAAGCCTGCTCATGTGAAGTTACAGCAGCAAAACACCAATCATTTAATGTAACTATAATAAAATCATTTAATTAAGACACTGAAATATTTAAATGTATTTTAACATTTTTTTTTGCATTGTGCAAAATTATCACAAATTATTACTGATACTTTGAAATTGTATTCTATTGGTATTTCTCCTCGTTTACAGTTCAATGACGTGAACATGAGTTCCATCAACGGCTTCAACAACTCCAGGAAAGCCCACAATCCTCATAAAAGTGGCTTGTTTTTGCAGCATG